>NW_004086168.1:0-15312 GCF_000220395.1 Ichthyophthirius multifiliis | reverse complement strand
ATTATATAAAAATAATAATGTATATAATATAATTTTATATATAAAAAATATTAAATTATATAATATATACATATTTATATTATTATATAATATTATAAAAAATAAAATATATTATTAATTTTTATATTAATAAATTATTTAAATTTTAAATTTATATATATATAAATATATATATTATAATTAAATAGATAAAATACATTTATATAATTTAATATAAAAATTTACTAAAATATGAAAATATAGATAAATTTTTATAATATATTATATATAAAATATCAAAAATAATATTAATGGCTTATGCACATATGAATAAATATATAATATAAATAAATTTATATATATATATATAATATATATATATATATATATATATTTATTATTATTATACATATTTTAATATTTTATTTTTTTTAAATACTATATTATTATTCTTTTTCTTTTAATAAGTTTAAATTGTAATAAATATATTTTAAAAATTAAATAACATAAAATATATAAAAAATATGTTTAAATATTTTTATTTTATTTTTCATCTGTGTTTAAAAGGCTTATTTCTTTAGCCTTCAAAACCTGCTCTATTTTTTTATTTATTTTTTGGCTTAAATTATTTTTATTTTTTTATTTTATTTTTAATATTTTTCTTGTTGTCATTATTTTAATTTTAGTTTTAATTTTTTTATTTTTAGTTATTATTAATTTTAGTTGTTTATTATTTTTATTTTATCTGTATCTGATTTTGTTTAATTTTTTGTTGGCTCTTTTCTGATTTTACACTTTGTTTTTAAATTCCTTTTTTTATTTTATTTGGATTTCTCGATTTAGTTTTTTATTTTGCTTCTTTGATTTTATTTTTAAGGCTTTCTTTTAATTCATTTATTGATTTACCATTTATATTCTCTGGTGCTTAAATTGTATTTACTTCTATCTTCTTTTGATTATTTTTCTTATTATTATTGTTATTACTTTATTAATTCTCTTAATTTTGGTTAAGTGTTAATTCATAAGGCAAATGCTTTGCAAAATTATAAAAAGATTTAAAATCTTATTACATTTTTTTTTTATTGTTTTTTTATATGATAATTTTGACTATAAATATTATATTAATAAATTAATTAGTATATATATATATTAAATAAAAAAATAATTATTTATATGTTTAATTAATATTTAATATATATCATTACTCATAAATAATTATATAAAAATTTTTAATTCTGTATTATATATATAATCAAAGAATAAAAAAATAAAAAAAATGGATTCTTTAATATAAAATGTAACAAAAAATAAAAATATTATTATGCTTTTTTATTTTTTCTGTATTTTTTAAAAAAAAAAACTCAATCAACAAAAAAAAAGGTAAGAAATAATAGATGACTGCCTTTTTTTTTATTGATTTTTTTTTTTTTTAAAAAAAAAAATTACAAAAATAAAATAAAAAAAAATTATTAAAATATACTTTTAATTTATTAAAATATAATTCCTTTTTTAAGGACAGAGACTTTTTCAAATAGTAAAAAGATTATCTAGTAAACTTAGGTTTATAAGAAAAAAATATTGAATATGGTGAACTATATTAGGATTAAATAAAAACGAGGCTTTAATAAGGAAACAAAACAATTGAAGGAAAATTAGTTTTAACAAATTTTTAAGTTTAAAAATATAAAATATTTTAAAAATTTTTATATATATTTGATTATTTTAGTTAGTTTTTTTACCAAGCAATGAAAATTTGCAGAATCTTGCTTATTCAATCGATTTTTACTATACTCTTTATACGTTTATATATAACTTAAATCGTGCAGTAGATTAAAAAAATACAAGCATATAGCATTATATTCAAATATTTTGTAAAGACGGAAGAGAATTTTAATTTTATTTTGAAAAACAGTAAATAGAATAAACATTAAAAATAAATTGTAAGATAATAGAATTTGTATTTAAAAAAGAAATTAATTAACTCCCTGCATTTTTTTAGAAGAGTTTTTAATTAAATAAAGAAAATGAAGAAAACACATGGAAATTTAATATTTAGGAAGAATATAAAAGAATGGATATTTGTATAGAGCCTTTTCAGAGTATTTAATAAGAATAGTATAATAATTTAAATATGCGAATCGAAAATAAAATCGATAATAGTAATTCAGATAATAATATTTATAATTTATATTATAATATTATTTAATAAATAGGTTATAATAGTGAAAAAAACGAATCCTAATTTATCTAATTTATTGATTAAAATAATAAATAATTTTATAAGAACGAGATAATTTAAGAATATTGTAATGCTTAAAATAATTGTTAAAGTTTATAAAATAATAAGGATAAGGATTATAATATAAAAGAAAAATTATAATTGTAATATTAATAGTAAAAGCAATATTTATTTAAATTTTTAGATAATGAAAACGGAGAATTGTGTAATAGTTATCCAAATTTGATTGTTGTACCAAAAAGACTAAAAGATGAAGAAATAACTTCAATAAAATAATTTCGATCTAGATAAAGAATTCCAGTATTATCTTACGGATTTAAAAATACTAAAAAGAATAATTAAATAACTACTCTATGGAGATGTGCTTAATGCTTAAGTGGAATATTGTCTAGAAATTTACAAGATGAATAATTATTTAAATACATAGGTTAAACATCTAAACAAAGTAAAAGAATCATAATAATTTATAAAAATATAAGGATTTTTTTTTTTTTAAAAAAAAAAAAAAAACTAGATATAAATGTACATATATATGATGCAAGACCTTAAATAAATGCACTTGTAAATAGAGTATAAGGGAAAGGTTACGAAAATACAGATTATTATGATAATTGCTAATTAATATTTTTAGGAATTCATAATATACATAAAATGAGATATTCATATATAGAAATGTAAAAAGCAACTAGAGAAATAGATTAGAAACAGTATCTAATCAATATACAATTAACAAGTTGGTTAGAGCATATATAAGGAATTTTTAGTGGAATTAATAGAATAGTTAATTCATTAATTTAAGGGATAAATGTAGTTGTTCATTGTTCAGATGGATGGGATAGAACAGCTTAATTAGTAAGCTTAAGTTAAATTTTAATAGATCCGTATTATAGAACAATCAAAGGTTTTTAGAGTTTAGTAGATAAAGAATGGATTTGTTTCGGACATCAATTTTTTCATAGATTAGGGCATGGATAGAAAAATATTGAAGGAGAGTTTTCTCCTATTTTTATTTAATTTCTTGATTGTGTACATTAAATTATTTTATAATTTCCACTTTCTTTTGAATTTAATTAGATTTTTTTAGTTGATATTGCTTTTCATTTGTATAGTTGTAAGTTTGGAAATTTTCTTTGTAATAATTATCAATAAATGAAATATAATTAAGTTTTTGAAGAAACTGATTCTTTATGGGTATTTTTAAATAATTAAAAAGAAAAATATTTAAATCCTTTTTATTTAAATGGAGTAATTGATGATATTCTTATTGTTGATATTTCTATTAATAATTTTAAAGTTTGGGAATAGTATTTTTTTTGTTATCATAAAGAGCTTTTAGACAAATATAATATTTTTCAGGATAAATGCAAATTTAATTAGTAAATTTTTAATTTATTTATATTTATATTTAATAAAAGAGATAATATTTATGAATTGCATACTTAATAAATTTAATAAAATTAAAGACTAAGTAAAGAAATTATGTAGAAAAATAAATAACTGGAAGATTTTGAAAGAATGAAGAAATAAAATAAAGAATTAATTGAAATTGTTAAAATTTACGAAAATATATTGGATTAATAAAATCTTAATTTTAATGACATTTAAAAATATAAATCTGAATTGGAAAAATTTGCAAATAAGATAAAATAAAATTAACTTTAAGAAGAATATGAAATTATAGAAAAAAAATAATGATTTTTATTTTTTTTGCAAAGAAAAATATAAATAATTTATTTATTTCTTAAATATAAAAAAATTAAAATTTCATATAATTATACTAATATTTTACTTAAATAATTAATCGAAAAAATCATCAATATCATTTTTAATAATATCCATTATTTTTTGCGAAGAGCTCTTTATTTCAACAGAAATAACAGCATTTTACTAACTTATTTTCTTATTATTAATCCCATTCAATAAAATTGCCAAAATAGCACCATCCCATGTAAAACTGAGCATTCCAATATTCACATTTTGATCGTTATGATCTTCGTTTTACAAAAGAACGTTTTTTTTTAAGAAAAAAAAGCTTCAGAAGCTGTTTAGAAATCCATTCCTTCTATAACAAAAGCTGAAAATTATGATTAATTTAATATTTTGATAAGTCTATTTAATTTTACATATAAATAAGCTTTAGTTTAATAAAGACTAGGCAAACTCGAATAAATAGAAAGGAATAAATTCTTACTAAGAATATTAATATAATTTGGGATAAGAAAATGAATCAAAGGTACTTTATAAGGTATTGTTTTAAAAATTATATCATTCAGAAGTTAAATTTCAAAAGTAATAAATAAAGATTCTACTTAATTAACATTTAGACAAAAACTTAAATTTTTAACATTAATTGGATTTAATTCTTCAATGAGAATTTCAGAAGGATTCGCTGAGGAATTAATGGGAAAAAGAGATAATGAGTTTGAATGAATTATTTTGATTTTTAAATTATCTAATTTAAATTGAGTAGAATTAAATATTCTTAAATTTATTGAAAGTAGATTTTTGTAAGGAAATATAGAGTGAGAAGTCATTATTTATATAAAATCGTTTATCCCAGTTATTAATATAGGATTTGTGAATAAATTTAAATTGGCGTTTGATAATTCCATTTATTTTTCATCTTCTGAATTTTTTTAAGAGGTTTAGCAAAGATTGTTAAAAGAAATATATTTCATCGGGTTTTCACTTTCTGGGAAATCAGAAACGAAAAAAAAAAAGGAAGACCTTTTAGAAATTTATTAATGGAATGTATTAAAGGATAGAAATAATAAGTCTTTAGGATCAAAAGTTATAAATTTTTACTTCTTTTCGAATTCTGTGTTTGTGTTTTCTAAAAAATCTCTAGAAATTTTTAGATTCGAGTCTATTTTTAAACTTAGTTATTCCTCTTCTTCTTCTAAAATGTATTTTTGGAGTAAATTTGTGTGTTCAATTATTGCATTTATTATAGGCTGGAAAATTAGCTGTTTTTATTTAGAAACAAGAAGTTAGTCAAGTTATTAACGAAAATTTAAAAGATAGTTCATTATTATTTCTTTTAAAAGAGGGAATTTTAATTGGAAAAAAAAAAAAATTTTAAAAATATACTCGAAACAAGTCAAAAAGCGATTTATTTCTTAAAAAGAGGCTTTTTCAAAAAAGATGGAAGAACTACATTTTTAATTTAAAAAATTTTGGAAATCTTAAATAATTAAATTATAATTGATTTGTTCTAAATTATTATTTAGTAATAAGCTTGAATATTTCTTACAAATCAAATAAAGAAGTTTTATTTTCGGAAAGAAATTGATTTCACTTAAATTAATTCTTTTAATTAATTCATTTAGCCTAATAACTAAAAATGAAACGTTTAAAGACTCAAAGCTTTCTTCTAATAAAACTAAATATAAATCAATTGAAAGGTTAATTGTTTTATTATAAGTATCATTTGGGGATTGTTTTATTTAATATTTCCAATTTATAATTCTATAAGATATATCAAGTATTTCCAAAAAAACTTATTATTAAGCTTATTAATGGATTTTTTAAGGATTTTCTAATCTAAAATATAAGGCTGAAACAATTAAAGAAATCAAAAGCTCTTCTTTAATTTATTATTAGTCGATTTTTTGATTATTTTCGTCATCACTTTAGAGTTTCTAATAAAACCATTTTTAATTAAAAAGTGAAAAAATGCAACTTTGTTTATTTTACTAAAGTAAAAAAACTGAGGCTGAAATTAAATTATAAAAACATATTTTCATTAAAAAAAAACGTGAGTATTAATTTGATAAAGAACCAGCAGAAGAAACTATTTCTAGTATTTTCATTGAAATTGCTATTTTATGTGTATTTTATGTTTTTAATGCAAGTAACGACATATTTATTAATATTATATTATATTCTTTTTTATATGAACTTTTATTTATCACCTTTACGAAGTTACTGAATATTTCCCATATTAAATTACATCTTTTATGATATGAAAGGAATAATTTTTCGCCTAAGAATAATAAACGGAAAAAACTAGTGTAAGAATTAATTAATACATCTTATTCAAAAGTACTTTTTAATAAATCTTCTAGAAGATTTTTTTCCAAAAGCTATGTATAAATAGAATTTAAGGATATATTTTGTTCATATTTGTTTTTTATAATTAAATCTTCCTCTGTTATATTAAAATAACTATTAGTGTATGTATAATGAGAGTATGTTTTGGAAAATGAGACGATTATTTCAATTAAAAAAACTGGAAGTTTTATTAAATGCGATCGAAGGCGAATTTCGTAGCCTATTACTTTATTTATTAAACTTTCTATTCTTTGCATTAAATAATTAGTAACTCGTATTATTAATGGTCTTAAAATTTCTTATACTTGTCCGTTTCCATCAAAATAAAAATCAATTGAATTAAAATCAGTGCAATTCATAAAATATTAATTAAACAAACTTATGAAAACCTTTTTTTTATTAAAAATAAAATAATGATTTTATTTTACTATTTATATATAAAAATACTTCAATTGAGTTTCTTGTTATATCACGGTTTACTTCAAATATTTATTCGGCAATAGCTATATATATTTAATGTATTTATTCTATACAATTATCTTCTGATGAAAAGTTTTTTATATAAGCTTTTATTAAAAAACTGTGCAATATTGCGATTCTTTCGAAATGAAATTCGCTATTTTTTAATATTTCGAAAAATTATTTTTCATTATTTTTTAATATTTCTAAAGCTTATTAATGGCCCATCATATACATCAGTTTCATAGTATTTAATTATATTTCGTTATCTTTACTTATTAAATCTTATGATATTGAGGAAAATATTTATTATAAATCTATGTTTGGGAGACTTTTTAATAAAGAATAACATAATAATTTTGTCAAACGATTTGGGGCTGATATATAATATTCAATTATTTTTTCAGTATTTTTTTGTATATCAACGCCTTGGCATAATGATTATAATTCGAATTTTACTTATTATATAAATTTTTTGAATTCTGATTCATTAAATTGATTAGTTTCCATATTTTCTATATTATATATATTTATATAATTTATTATTTTAAATAATTTTATTTTTTATTAAATATAAATCTCTAATATTTTTTATTTTTTTTAAGAATAAAAGTAAAGAATTCAATAAAATAAAAAATTATTTTTGAATTACATAATTTTTTTTATATATATTTATTATTTTTTTAATAAAAACATTAGCATTTAAATTTAAAATTTTATAATAAAAAATAAACTAAAAATTTAATATTTAACAATATAATAGTTAAAGTTAGATTTTAATAAAATGCAAAAAATAAATCAGAAAATTGACAAATTAGTTAATCTAGTATATATATATAGATATACAAACAATCAAAATATTATTGAAAAATATCAACTTAAAAAATAACTATATGATGCAATTAATTAATTTATTTAAAATAAAAATAATGAAGATAAATATTTAACAGAATATTATGGTATTTTTTTATTTTTTTTTCTAAATTTACTTTTCTTATGAACATAAATATAAAAGATATAAAATAAGATACAAATAAATAACATAATATTCTTTTTGATGATTTATCAACTCAAATAAACACTTTTTCAGAAAGAAGAAATGATAAAAAATTCTAATTTGATTCATTAATAGACAGATAAAAAAATGTACTTTTTATTTAATTATTTGCTTATAATTTTATTAAAATAGGAAAATTATATAACTACAGAAATAAGAAACTTAAATAATATAATATAAACTTTATAGGAAGAAAAAGAGGAGTATTTACAAAGAATTTTAGATTTAGAATAAAGTTAAATAAATTTAAAATCAGAATAAATAACTTTTGATGAATAAAAAAAATTTCTAGCTGAATATATAAAAACGTTTAAAAGATAATTTGTAGAAGTTTAGCTTAAATCTAAAAATGCATAAGATATAATAAAAAGCGATCTATTTAATGAATTCTATGACATTTTAACAACTTCATATTATGGGTAAGGATAAAAAGAATAAATAGAATAAGTATTAGAATTAAAGGAAAGAAATACAAGATTTTTTAGGGATGAAAAAAATAAAATTATTTATTTAAAATTAAGATCAAATTCAGAAAAAGGTAAATAATTTAAAAAGCAAATTTTTAAAAATACTTAAGTTTAATAATTAAATGAGAAAATATATGACTAATAATAATAAATTAATAACTTTGAAACATAAAAAAATTTAGAATTCACTATATTATAAAATTTTATCCATTAATTATAGAAAAACACTAAAAATAATAATAATTATATTCTCGAGAAAAATAATAATATTATTCTTTAAGAAATAATAAACAAATAAAAATAATAAAAAGATGAATATATAACTCATTTTACATTAAATAATTATTAACTATAATAATCTTTAGAATAAGTTACCAGTTTACCTTTATAAAAACCTTTTAATAATACAATAAGTAATTTAACTTTAATTAATGAATAAAGTGAATTCAAAAATAATAATATTAACGGAAATTAAGATCTTATATTTAATTAAGAAATAAATAATATAAGTTGCATAAATAAAATAGAGGATGATCCTTAATAAATGATAAATTTTTTGGATACTTTAGAAAATAAGCCAACTTCAAGATTTATGTATTATTCCAGTCATAAGAAAAAAAACGTAAACATAACTAAAAAATAATAATAGGCTTTTTAGAAAAAAGAAATGTCTTTCAATAATAATTTAGAAAATGAATAGGAAAATGATTATGAAGATGAGAAAAACAAAATTTAAAATTACATTAATGATAATTTTGATGAGGTTAATAATAGTTTAGAACTTATTGATATTGTTTAAATTAATAATAATATTCAAATGAATCATTAAAAAGAAAAAAAATAATATATCAAAAATAGGGATATGCCTAAACTTAATCTTTAAACACTAAAAGGATAAGACAATTTCTTAGAATTTAAAGAAAATGATTAAGGATATTAAAGCTTTTTTGATTAATAATAATATGATTTAAAGTTTTAAAAATTGTAAAAATAAATTCATTTTATTGAAAATTAAAATTAATACTTAAAATTATAAAATATGAGATTACTAAATCAGTATTAATTATTTTTTATAAATATATATATATATATATATTTATTCTTTTTATTTTTAAAAAAAATAAAAAATAAAAAAGAGTAAATTCTTTAAAGAATAGTTTATAAATATAAAATAATGATTTATAAAATACTTTTGAAAAAATAAAAGCAGCAAAGGAGAAATTGGAATCTTCGAAAAAAAACTTACGCGAAAAAGAAAAACTTTAGGAAGTTAATAATTGTAAATTATTCTATAACTTAAATAAATATAAAATGAAAAGATTAGTATATAAAAAGAAGTAATTTTTATTATAATTATCTAATAATATAACTTAATTTTTCATAGAAAGAAATTATAAATTAAATAAAATATTAAATTCAATTAAATCAAGAAGATTTTAATATTTTTGATTTTAGTTAATAATTAAAAGAAATTAATATTTAAGAATAAAATAATTAAATTATTATATAAAAACCTTAAATAAATTAAAATTGAAAATTAAATAAAAAAAGAAAAGAAAAATATAAAACTTCTAAATATAATTAGTATTATAATTACTTGTATTATTTGTATTTATATAATTAAAAAAAAAAACTTTGAATTTATTTTTATTATTTTATAAATAAAATAAATATTAAAAGATTTTTATAATAAATTAAATAATAAATAATTTATGATTTTTAATATTTTTTAATAAACAATTTTAATAAAAAATTAAAATTTAATGAGAGATTTTAAATTAATCATTTTATTTAATTTTCTTTTAATAAATTAAATTGTAATAAATTTAAAAATTTAGATTATAAATCTTTAATAATAAATTAAAACTATTTTTTTCAAGAATTAATTGAAATAAATTAATAATAAATAAAAAAAATATTATTAATTATCTTTGAAGTAATAATATTCTATTTTTCATAAAATTAATTTAAAAAAAATATTTAAAAAATTAAAAACAAAAAACTAGTCAAATATAATAATTTTAATATCTTTTTTTAAACATATTCATTATATAATTTTCTAAATTTAAAATACTAAATAATTTCATTTTTATCCAAGAGAATTATTTATTAATTTTATAAGAAATCACTTAAAGAATTAACATATATTTAATAAATGCAGAAGCAATTTAATAAATAAAAATATCAAAAAACAATACTATAAAATAAAAAGGTAGCCAATTATTATATTTAATATAAAATTTTTTTAAATACTAATACAAACATAGTAATAACAAATTATGATTATAGAAAAGAAAAAGAAATATATAAAATATTTCAATATGCTATAATTAATTTTATATATATCTTCTATTAAAATAATAAATAAATTGATAGCTAATAATAGAAATAGATTATCAATCATATTTTATTTAAAATTTAAATCATTAAATATAATAGAATTAACAGTAATAAGGATTACATATTTTACATATTATAAAGTTATTCTAAAGGTTCTGCTTAAAAATTAATTAAAGAAAGTAAATATTTAAATTAATTCATGTAAACTAATAAGTTAAAAACATCTACTTTTATACTAAAGGTTTTACTAAATACAAAATTCATTTAATTAATTTAAATTATAAATTTTGTTTTTCTTTTCAAAAATTATATTTTATTTTTTAATTTCATTAGGTAATACTTTTTATAGTTATAAGTTTTGTGATTAATCATTTTTTTCTTCTTCTTTTTAATCTTATTTTAAACAATCCTTTTATTTAGTTCCACAGTTTTAGTCTTTTTTTACATATTTATTTAAATAGCTTTCTATATTCTATAATTGATTTAAACTAACTTAATGTTTTTTTCTTTTAATCAAATCATTATTTTTAGGTTTAGTTATAGATATTTCTGCATCTTAAAGTTTAGACTAGTTATTTTGAGATTATATACCATTTTCTTAGCCATTATTTTCTAAATCACATTTATTATTTTAAGTTATATCTTGTATATTAATTTATTGTATCAATTAATCATCTAATTTTAATTAATTTTGAGATATTTACATATTAATACGTCTTTTATTTCTTTTTACTAATTTATTATATTACTTATTTACTTCTATTTATTATATTTTCATTTAAGACTATTCTAATTATTTCTATTATTGATTCTCTAATAAATTTTTTGAATATTCACCTTTTTGATATATACTTTTTATAGTTGTATTTTAAGATTAAATTTAAACAGGAGTTTCAAATTATTTATTACACTAACTAAATTATTTATTTATTTAAAATATAATCTAAAAATCTATGAAAAATTAAATTAATAAAAATATATACTATTAAAATAATATTTTTTTGTAAATATACTTTATTTTGAATTGGGAGTTTTTTAATGATATGGGTCTGTTTTCATAATTTATCCATTGTTTCTTAAAATATTAGCTAATTATTTATTTCTTTATTCGTCATTAATATCTTAATTAAAAATAATATCTTTAATTTAATTTCTTTTTATCGTGGTTTATTCCATTTAAATTTATTCTATTTTATCAATTTATTGTAAATATATAACTTGCATCATATAAATTATAGTAGTAATAACTAAAGTCCACAAGGAAGCATAAAGATACCAATTTTTCAAATGAATTGGTTTTTTAAATATTTAATTTATATCATTAACAAGAGTTTATTTGCCTTGGGTTTTACATTAGCATATCAATTATTAAATTTGATTTTAGTCATTAGTATAATATAAAAGTAAGCAATCTTAAGTAATCCATTAGTCTTAAATATTTTATATACAAACGTAATCACTTTCATTATCTATTGCTTAAGGTAAATTGTAAATATTGAATAAAGGAATTTTAATATTTATTTATTATTAATTAGAAACATAAGTTATTTCCTTTTCATTTATGATAAAAGGATGATTGTTTGGGTAAGGAAAATTTTTATCATATTTAATAACAGAAGAAGGATATTCTAAATAATTTACTTAGTATGTTAGAGTTTCTTAATTCTAGTCTATATTTATACCATCTTTGTATGCATCTGAAATTAGTATCAAATAATTTTCTTTTAAAATTTTAAATGTTGTAGTTTGAGAAGTTATTATATTTAAAACTTTTATAGGATTTTAGTTTTAAATCATATTCATATTCAAAGTTTATGATATCTTTTTCAATATTTATGTATATTATATATCTATTTCTGAGTTTTATTAATGATTAAATGAATTTCTATCAACTTATTGAATATTTTAAATTATTTATGCTTATAATATAAGAACTTGTGTTGATTAAAAATAATTCATATATTATTTTGTGTCAGAAACTTGTTAATCAATTATTATTTATTAAACAAAATTAATAAATTATTAGATTTGATTAAATCCTAATGTTGATACGATTTAATTGAGAAAGTTATTAAATATTTAATTTAATGTTATTTATGTCTATAAAAAATATTTAAAAGAGTCATGCTTATTATAAAAAAATATTTACAAATTCTGTATCTCGTTTAAAATATTGATATATAATTATATAAAGTAAGTATTTTTTTGCAATTATAGGATATTTTTATGATTAATAATATCTTAAATAATCATATTATACTAAATTACTTTATTTTCATTTTATAAGTTTTATTTAGTTTAAACAAGCCAACTATTTACAAACGTATAATATGAAGAACTATCTTAATCATATTAGCTTACTGTAATTTATTAAGTTATATTTCTTATTCCTCCTTTTGAATCTTATATTACACCCATAATTAAAGAAACACCAAAAGGAAGAACAGTTTTAATATTGTTGTTTGGCGAGAAATCTGATAATAAATTTCTATTAATATGTTATTAAGCATTCAATATTTCATTATCATATTATTCTTAATTTTTATAAAAATAGAAAGAATAAGATAGAGGTTAATCAGCATCATTACATTCATTTATTTAAAGAGTTATTTTGTCTTAAAGATTTCTAACTTTATAATCTGTAGTTTAATCAAAAATACACTATTAAGGAGGTATGTTAGCATATAAAGTATAAGATATTAATGTAGGTACTATATAATTTATGTTTCTAATTGAAAATTTTAATTCAAATTCATTTTACTTTTAATCTAAAAAGTCAAAGAATAATTCCCAAACTTAAAATATAAATTAATTATAACCTAATGTTATTATATTCTTTTGTTAATTCTGATAAAAAATAACTCCTGTAATTATTAAGTTATCAACGTTTGTAACCTCTTGACAATCAAATTAAGTAAATATTTCTTAATTTAAATTGATTCTATTTTAAGAGTTATTTATAGAAATATAAGATTAAACAAAAGGAACTTCATAATCAATTATTGATATTATAATTTAGTCAAAAACAGTTATTCCATCTTTTGTTCCTGAAAGTATAAATTAATATTATTAAAAAGGTTATAATATTTTTTATTATATGGTAATTTATAAATTTTATGTCACATCAGAAATAATTAAATTATTTTATGAATCTCTACAATCATCACCAGTACTTAAACTAATACATTACCATTTTAAATTTATTCCATAATTACTTTCCTTTAATGTATTTTTTTCATTAGAGGATAAATTAGGATCATCTACTTTTCCTTCGAGATTAAAACTTTAAAAAAAATATTATTATCTATTTCCTCCTAAAACATAAACCAAAGGAGGAGCAAGAACTTATATTGGGAACACTATTTATTCAGTAATAGTAGGATCAGATTTTAAAGAAACAGTAATTTATATATTATATGTTGTTTTTACTTTCATAATAAAAGGTTAAATTTAAAATTAAAATTATGTTTCTTAAAGTATTTATGTGGAATCAATGCTTAATTATTCAGTTAAATTGTCATTCTATTTGATTTATACTTGATAAGCATCTGTTTATTGATAAGATGTTTCTCCATCATCTTCACATTAAAAAAGATTGAAATAAACATTTATATTTACTAAATTACTTCTTTATATTTAATTTGGATTTGTTTTTACTCTTATATATATTGATGTATCTGGCAAAGTTTAAATTATTATATTGGCAGTACCTATTTGGTTAAAATATGAAATTACATCTACTTAGAACTAGTATTATCCTTGTTTTTTCAATTATAAAGGTTATAATTATAAAAATAATTAGTTATTTTATTATTAGATTTAAGTATTTATTTAAGCTATTTCATCCGCCGTATATACATTAGAAGAAATGAGTGACCAAGTAATTTATTTTAATTATTTATTACCATGATTAGAAATACTTGATATTGTTATTTATGTTTAATAACATATAGAAATAGGGGTTATTTAAGTTAATTATATAACTAGATTTGTGTCTAAAGTTACTTTTCCAGTTATTTATTAAAGAAAACCAGCGCAAACAAATCCACTATTTATTAGTTTGAATACCCCAGGCTTTATTTTAACTATATCATCCTTATTAATTGTACTTACATCATCAAGTTTAATTGTAAGCGTTTTTTAAGGTTTGTTAAAAGAACATAAAATGTTTCCTTATAATTTAGAAGTAATGGAAGTTTAATCTAAAGTTTCTATACAAAGCTAATAAGTAAATTATAATTATTAAGAATAATTTTAGAATTATGAATCAGAGAGGATAAGTTGAATTTATAAATCAGTATAATAATAATCAAAATCTATAATTAAAGTCAAAAAATCATCACTAAAATATATTTTAGTCATTATATTTAAGCATGAATCACATTATTTATTTTAGTTTAATTAAAAATATTAAGGGGCTATGCATGTAAGACATTCCGTTGCACTGCATGTAGCACATCCAGTTGAAAAAGTAGAACATATAATACAGGCTTAATCGAAGCCATTAGGATCATAGGAATATTAAGGACAAATACATTATTAAGAAACTCTATTCTCAAAGCAAGAATCACAATTAATCGCATCAGAACAACTTGCACATCTATTTTTGCAATCATCACAAGTTCTAGATAATGCATTTTCAAATTTTCTTCCTGGGCATGAATTAATGCATTAAGAATCATTATAAAAAAATCCAGGATCGCATAAATCACATGAAG
>NW_004086169.1:0-13597 GCF_000220395.1 Ichthyophthirius multifiliis | reverse complement strand
AAATAATTCATTTAAATTAAATGATAAAGTTATTCTATTTAAATTACAATAATTATATAACTATTATTTTATATAAATAAAAAAACATAATTAATTATATAATTTATTTTGAAAAACAAAAATAATTTTATTAAATAGTATTAATATATCATTACTTTTTATTAATTTGTTTTATATAATTATTAAATTTTTGCGAATAATTAATTTTATTTTAAATTATCATTATTTCAAAATCAAAATGTTTCCGTTTAATTTAGCTATTTAACCATGAATTTTATATTAAAAATAAAGAAATTATTAATATAATTATTTAATTACTGAAAACTGAAACATTTTTTATAATTTTAATTATATATTTATTAGAAAAAAAAAAAAAAATTAATATAATTATAATTTTAAATTTAAAATTAAATTTAATTTTAATTTTAATTTTAATTTTAATTTTAATATTAATTTTAATTTTAATTTTAATTTTAATTTTAATTTTAATTTTAATTTTAATTTTAATTTTAATTTTAATTTTAATTTTAATTTTAATTTTAATTTTAAATTTTAATATTACATAAACATATGATTATATATTTATATTTAAAGAATAAAATTTATTATATTTATTATATTAAATTTTATTCATTAAAATCTTTTTATTCTTTTGTAACAGTTTTGTATTTTTACTTTTTGATTTTTTTATTTAATATATTTATTTTTTCAAGATTATATTATTTATTATAATTTTATATATATTTCTCTATAATTAATTTATTTTTTAAATATTTTCTTCAATATTTATAATTAATGAGCTAATTAATTTTTTTTTTTTGAATTATTGAATTAATAAAGTTATTGTTTTTTATTATGAAATAAATTTTATTTATTAATTTAGTTTTGCAGCTATAAATAATATAAAATGGTTTTATTTATTAGTTTATTATTTTAAATTCATAAGATACTTTATTAATTTTATATTACAAATTTTATATAATATTTATTACATTTTTTAAAAAAAATAAAATAAAAAAAAAAAAAATTAATTAATTTAATAATTATAAAATGAGTATTATTATTATAAATACATAATATCTTTGATAATCTATTAATAATAAAACTTATATTTTGAATAAATATTTATAAATTTAAAAATAAAATTATTAAAATATTATATTTTTAGAATACAAAAAATTTATTTATTTAATTATATAAAATTAATAAATATATTTTAATTTTTTTTTTTTTTTTTTTCATAATATGTTTTAATAATTATTTTATATTTTATTTTTTTATATTCATTTATTTATTTTAGATTTTTAATATATTATAAAGAATTTTTATTAGTATAAAAAATAATTTATTTATTTTATATATATTTTATCCACAATTTATATTTTAATATATATAGAAAATTATAAAATAATTTTTATTTATTTGTAATGGCAAACAAACCAAGTGAATTTAAATTAAGGGTTATTGCAAATGAACATTTTTAATCGCCAATAAATCAAAAGCAGTCACCTATTTAAAATATAGTTGGCAGTTTTCATAACATAGTATAAGAAAACACAAATTTATAAAATAGCAAAGATTATAAATGGTCTGAATGTAAAATAATGGGAAACAATATTTAATCAAGATCTTGTTGTTCAGCTAATATTTATAATGATAGGTTATAATAAAATAATAATAATAAAAAAATATTAAAAAAGTTTATATATATATGGTGGTTATGAATTAAGTTGTGGAATTCTTTCTGATTTTTGGTAAATTTAATTAAAAGCCTAATAATATGTTTGGGAAAAAGTATAGGTTAAATCTTAAATAAATCCAGGAAAAAAAAAAGGTCATTCGACTGTTGTTTATAAAGATAAATTGCTCTTGCTCGGGGGTTTACATTAAATTTTATAAAGTAGTAGTTAGTTGTGGGCTTATGATTTTTTACAATCGAAATGGAGTTTATCATTAAAATAAGCTTTATAATATAATATTGATTCGCATAATTCTATTTTAATAAATAATAAATTATATGTTATGTTTGGTTATTTGAGCTAAATAGGATAATATTCAAATGCTATTTATTCTATTAATTTAGATAATTTTTAAACAGAAGAACTTTTTTCACTTGATTCTAAAAATTTAAAAAATTCTCCAAAAGGTAGAATAGATAGTTCAATATGTAGTATTAGAAATAAAATATATTTTTTTGGAGGATATACAGGATTAGCTAGGTTAAATGATTTATGGTATTTTGATTTAGAAACAAAATTATATTGTTAAGTTAATTTAAATAGTTAAATAAATCCTATGGTTATTTAAAATAATATATTTTTAAAGTAATAAAAATTATATTATAATAGTTAAGAAGTGGGCATATAATTTTTAGTTTAGACAATTATATTGTTTTGTTTGGTGGAATTTATATTATAACATGGGAGTTAGATGATATTTTTATCTTCGATAGTGAAAAAAGTATATGGATTTAAATAGATTAATATTCAGCAAGATCAAAAGAATGTTCACCATTAATAAAATTAAATATTGATAGTGATTCTGAAGAGAGAACGAATTTAAAAACAAAAAGAAATCAAAAAAAATATAACACATATGCTTCTTTTTCACCTTCAAAAAGATTTACTAAAAAGTAATAATTAAATATTAATAAAAAATCAGATTCACTAAATTATTTAGAAGATTAAAATTTCGAAGCTTTTAATTGTTTTTCTCCTTAACATTTGCCTTCAAGCCCTACAAAAAGTGTGACTGAACAAAAGAGGAAAGAATTTAATTAACGAAAAATGAAAATGCTCAAAAATTTTGAAATTCCTTCTGATAAATTAAGCTTATACAGAGATTTGTCACCTACATCTGAAGCAATTAAAAACACTTTAAATGGTTTTTTTATTTTTTAATAAAAAAATATTTATATTTAATTAGTTATTGGAAATCCTAGTAAAAATATAAATTAATTTGCAAAAAGTAAAGTATGCAAATTTAATTAACCGTTAAAAGATTAAACAAATTTAATTGTTGGAAAAAAACCATGTGCAAGGGATGGACATAAGTGCGATTTTTATGGAAAAGATAAATTAATTGTATTTGGAGGAGACAGACACAAAATGTCATTTAACGATATTCATATTTTAGATTTGAACTTACTTCTTTAATAATACAAATAAATAATCAGCAATATGTGAATTATATTTGGATTTTTACTTTTACTTTTGCTTTTATTTTTTATTTATTTTTATATTTTAAGTTAATTTTTTCATTTTAAAAAGTAATTTTTTCCATATAATTTAAATTCTTATTATTTTTAAAGGTTTATATGTATAAATTACATTTTAATTTTTTTTTTATACTTTCTATAATTAATTTTTAAAAACACAATCTAAAAAAATGGATTATGGTCTTTTTTTTGATTTAATTTTTTTAAAAAAATACAGAATAATAAAAAAATCATTCTACAACGTATTAAATTTAAATGAATAATTTTTCTAATACTTTTTTCAATTATTTAATTTGCCTTGTTTTGGTTTATCATTATCTTTTTTCATCATATCTAATATTTATTTAAAGTATTTAATTTAATTATTAACGTATTTTAACTTTGCCATTGCAATTTTAGCTTAAAATTAATAATAAATAAAAAACTAGTTATATAAAAATATGATTTTTACTTTTTTAATTATAATCATCTTATTCTTTTTCTTATTATTCATCTTAATCCTTTTTATTTTCTTTTTTATTCTTTTTTTTATCTTTTTCAGACCTTCTATTTTCCTTATTATCATTACTATCTTAAAAATAATCTAAATATTCATTTTTAAGCTTTTTCTTATCTTCTCTACTTCTATCATATTAATTATCGATTGCCATTAAAATTCTTCCTAAAGTTAAATTTTGAATTGAAGAGTATTTATTTTATTCTTCAACTAAATGTTAAATTTAATTTCTTTCATTAACCTTTTCCTAATTTTTAAAGAAAATAATTATAAAGAAATATTTTTATTTATATTTCAAATATACTTCTAATTTTTTCGTTTATTCCTTTATATCATTATTAAGTTGCAAAATTTCTTAATTTCTTTCTTTTTCAAATTAATTTGATTCTTATTTAAGAATTTCATATTAATGTTCCATAGCTTTATGTTTTTTATTCAACTCATTATAACTAACAGTTAATTTATTATATAATATTAGTATTTCTTTTACATCTTAATATTAATCTTCAGTTTTTATTACATTATCTAAATATTCTTCATATTTTTTTAATTTTGTTATTTTTTTATCCACCATATCTTAAAATTCTTATAAATCATTACATTAGGCTTTATACTCTTTTATTTCTTCTTCTTTCAACTATTTAGACTTTAATTCGTCCTATAATCTTTTTTCTGCTCTATTCTTCTTTGCTTCGTTTTCTTATAATAATTTGCAAAAGTTAATTAGGTTTGCTTAAACTTCTAAATCCCTATCTCTTATTTAATCTTCCTACTTTTTAAATATAGCTTCTTTTCTATTTTTAATTTCAATTATAAATATATATTTATTTATACTTTTTAAATTCTTCTTTCTATGATTCAAAAGCCTCGTTCACTTCATACATTTTTCTCCTTTTTTCTAAAAGCTTTGTTGCAGGAGAAACTGTATCAAATTAAATGTGGGAAGGTAATTTATTAGATTTTATTTTGTTAATCATTTTTATATTGAAATTTATGTATGATATATGTTTTTTTTTTAATAAAAAATAATAACAATTAATAAATTAATATTAAATAATATATATTTTGAAACTTAAAAATATTTTTTTTAAATGTGTTAAATTTTTTTTTATAATAATTTTTAGTTTATTTTTTGCTATTTTTTTATTGAACAATAAATAATTGTTTATAAAGAAATAATATTAATTCATTTATTAATTAAATTGTATTGCCTTCAATAAAATTTTAATTAATTAAACCAATATAGAAACTCTATCTTTATTTAATTATTCATACAAATATCCAGATTTTTAAACTAATAAATTAAACAAAATAATTATATTTTTGATATATATAAACAAAACACAAAAATATTAAATTAGATATTTTAAATTATAAATTTTTTTAAAAAACATAAATTTTTGAGATTAATACAAAAATAAATCTTTACATTAAAATGTTTTACAATAAATTAATTATTTTGTTATTTTAGTTTAAATATATATAATTCTAATTCTTTATTTATAATTATGGTAATAAACTCCTTCAACTTTTTAATTTTAAAATTTTATTTTTTATCCTCATCATCACTAATATCAATATTTAATTCTTTTAATACATTTTATTATTTTATACTTGACTTTTTCTTATTAGAATTTTATGCTATTAATTGATATATATAAAAAAATTAAAATTATATAAAATAAAAAATTAATACAAACTTCTTATTTCCTTATATCGTTTTTGTAATTATATTATTTTATTATTTATTTAAAAAAATTATTTTTTAATCGATTTTATTCTTCTTTACAATCTTCATATAATTGATAAAGAAAACTAACTTCTTATTTAAATTTTTCAAAATGATGAGCTTCTAACTATTATTTTTTACCTACCTCAATTAAATCATTATCACTTGTACATGAATAAAATTCTTGTGATTACTCTTCATCTTTTTCTTTATTATTTTCTACCATAAGTTCTAAAGTAGCACTTAACAGTAAATCAATTAATATATTTTTTTATTTTAATTCAAATTTTAATAACCAGCTTCATTCAATAAATTAGTAATTATCTATCTTTCTACTAAATATTATAATTCTATTTAATTTAAATTTTAAAATTTATTGGGTTTTGATTGAAAAAAATTTATTATTTTTACTTACTTTTAATATCAGAGTTATGAATTTAATTATCTTTAATATCAGAGTTAATAATTTTATTAATTTTTTATTAATTTATACTTTAATTAATATCAGATTTTTCAGAATTATTAAGAAGATATAAATCTGGGATATAATTTTTTTAATTATATTCTTATAAAATTTTATTTTAATTTTAAAATTATTTTTTATCTGAATTTATACAAATTTTACTTTCATCTCCTTAACTAAAACTATTGTTGTTGTATATGCTACTAACTTCTTAGCAATTTTATATTTCCTTATTATCTTTATTTTATTCATTAAATGTTTAATTTACAAAATTTTCATTTTTATATTCATTATTTAAATTTATAAATTAGCTTATTCTATTTATACAATTACTTTGATTTTATATTTATATATTTTCTTTTTAGTTTTCTATTTATGATTCACGGCTTTAATTTTCATCTAAATCGTCAATAAAACTTTGTCTCCTATCATAAACATTTGATTTTTTCATTTTAAATTCTTATCTTAATTTGCTATATCTTGTAATAAATTTATCAGAATTGAATTCTTCTTTATCATTTTTACTATTTTGCAAATTTTAGAGTTAATTATTTTATAAGTAATTCGTAAATTGTTAATCCTTTTAAATATTTTATATAAATTTATTCTCTTGATTTTTTTAATTTTCCTAATTTTTATCTAATTAATATAATTAATGTTTTTTTTAAAAAAAAATAATTTCATACCTTCGTCAATATCTTTATTTGCTTTACATATTTATATAGGAGTTTTTATTATATTAGTATTTTTTAAAATTTTCTTAGGAGGAGTTTATTCTTATCTTAACTATGAAATAAACTCTTAACTTATTCTTCTCATTTTTATTTTCTTAATTATATTAATTATTTATAAGTATTTTTTTTTTCTAAAATAAATAAAAATTGGCTAAATTAAATTTTTTAAATTTAATAGAGCATTTATAAAATAAAATTTATTTTTTAAAAAATAATATTATTACCTTTTTAGCAAGAAGACATTATTCTTAAATTAAAATTTAATGAGTATAAATGAAAAATAAAATATTTTAAAAGCGATTATAATTATATAAATTAATATTAAAAATTATTGTAATTATTTATAAATAATTTAAATAATTATTTTTTAATTACAAAAATTTTAAACTTTTTATTTAAAATAATATAAATAATAAGCTATTATTTTTTATAAATTAAATTTTTCAATTAAAAATATTACAAAAGTTGTAAAATTATATTTATTTATAAATAATATAATTTCGAATTTCAAAAAATTATTATATATATATGTATATATATAAATATATATATATATATATATATATTATAATTTTTTTAATTAAAATTATATAATTAGTTTAAATGATAAAGTAAGTACAGTCTTTCTTCTTTAAAAATCAACTTTTTAAGTTTTAAAATCTTTCTTTTTTTTCATCATATTCTATACTATTATTATTTAAATCATATTTCAAGATATTAGATTTTCTAACTATTTTTTAGCGTATTTTTTAATATACGTTTTGACTGTTTTTATCAATGCTTTCTGATAAGTTTCCTATAATATATATTTTTTTTTTAATTTATATAATTTTTCAAAAATATAATATAATACCATCCTAACTTTGAAAATTTTTTATACTTTTATTAAGTATTTTAAGATCTTAAGTAAATTTTTTACTTTAATCCTATTAGAAATTACATTAAAGTTAATTAATTAATTATATTTCTTATTTAAGTTTTTAGAAATATTTATTTTCAATTAATTCTTTAATGTTTATATCTATTTATTCTTACTTTTTAAAAATAAATTATTCTGATGATTATAAATTTTCTTTTTCATAATTAGATTTTTCAATAACTAATTATAATGTAATTTTCATCAAAATATCATTTATTAAATTTCTTTTTGATTCTTCTAATATCTGATACCTAATTTCAATTAAAAAATCTTTTATTTTTTATCTTATTAATTATGAAGAAATTTCTTTTTATAATTAATTTTCTGCTATTTAGCTTTCTTAAAATTGATGTTATTATTTTTAAAATTTTTATAAAATAGATAGATTTGATAATTATTAGCCCTATTCATATGATTCAGAATATTATGGATTATTTTTATTTTTTTAAGCATTTATTGGAGAAATATTTTAAATTTAAAAATATTTACTTTTTTCATTAATTTTACTTTAATTTAGTTCTTCTTAAATAACATCTTCTTACAATTCAAATTTTTCTGAATTTAATATACTATAATTGATATATTTATCATATAAAAAAGCGTTATTAAGTTATTAATTATCTTATATAATATAGTCTATTCGATTTTAGTTGAATGTTTAATTCATAAAATCTTATGATTTATTAAATGATTTTACGCCTTAACTATAGATTTTTATAGAAGATGAATTAGATGTGTTGTTTTAATCGTTTGTATTAAAAAATAAATTCTAACGTTTTTCTTCAAATAAATTAGACTTTCTTAGAAATTTATTTTATTTTTTATTGCTTAAACTTTATTTATTATAAATATTCTATATATGTATTTTTTCAAAATTTTCAATTTAATTAGTATTTTGACTATTTTTTTAAATTATGGATTACTATATTTCTATTAATTCATCTTTTTTTATATATTAGTGTTTTTGAAAATAAAGTATATTTTAATTTATTTACTCTTTTAATTTGGAGAGAATTTCGATATTTCAGAAGGATTTTATAAGTTATTGTCTTATTAAATGTATTATTATAACATACCTTCTATTCACTATTGCTAATTATTTTTATTTTTAATAATAATTAATTATACTAATATTTAGTATTAAATTTGGAACTAATTTTTTTTTTAAAATTATAAATATATATTTATTATATATAATGTTTTTGATTATACTTAGTGCTTTTATGTTCTTTTTTTATATATTTTAAGAATTTAATAATTATTTAAAAATTATTTCATATGTAAATACTAAATAATTGTTTTTAAAATATTTAATTATGTAATGAATAATCATTAATTTTAAATATTAAAAAAAAATTCTATAAATTTGATAAACTAAATTTCTTAATTTTTATAATAAGTGTTAATTTAAATTAAATTAAACATATTTTTTTTTATAATTATTATTTTATTTATTTTTTAAAAAATAGTTATTTTTTGTTTTTGAGTTAATATTATTTTAATATATGATATTTTAATAAACCCTTTTTAATTTTTATAATTATTCTTTTGATATTTTTTAAATTATAATACTTTAAAAAATTATATAAATATTAATTAAAAAATACAATTATGATGATGGAATCAATATAAAGTATATATTTTACTGAAGCATATATTAATTTAATAAGTTAACAATTTCCTTAAGATAGGAAATCATATTCTTAAATTTTTTCTGATTAAAAAAATAATTTAAATGAAAAAAGTTAATCAAATTAATAAAAATAAATTTATGTATAAGAAGGTGAAGAAAAATTTAAGCAAAGAATTGAGTTACATACGTAAATTGCCTAGTTAGATAAAAATTAAAGAAACCGTACAAGATTAACTTAAAGAAAACGTGATAAACGTTATAATTTTTAATAAATATCTATAAAAATGCTAAATTAATATTAGAATAAAAAACCTAATTGATATAAAAAAATTAAACTAATCCAAAAAATATTTTATTTAAAATAAAATATTAATTAAAAAAGTAAAAAAATTAGTATATTAGAATATTTATACTATATTTTTATTTTCATTAATATTAAAAAAATATTTTTTAAATTATTTTAAACAAACTTAAAATTTAACTAACTTTTCTGAAATATCTCATAATTTTTAGTTATATATTTATTGTATGATATTTTCGAGCCTTCTTTAATTTTATTATCTAAATAACTAATTGCTGTCTCTAATTGATCTTCTTTAAAATTCTTTAGTAAAAAGCTTTCTCCATACACTTCATATGGGCTATATATTCTTTTCCAATTTAAATTATTGATTCTTCTTTTTAATTTTTCAAATAATCCAATTTCAAAATAAGTATACTAACCATTTTTGAAAAACTGCAAATTACTTCACAAAATTCTGCAAAGGCATTTTCTTTTCCTAATATTTTTCTTTAAAATTATAAAAATTATATATTTCATGAAGCAAATTATCTAATTTTTTATAGGTTAAATATTTTTAAGAACTTTAAATATAATTATTATAGAAATTTTATTATTTCTTTTAAATTTATTAATTTTGTTATTAATCGTTAATTATTTTTAGTTTTTTTGCTTGAGATTTTTTAATTATTTTTTATATATTTATTATTATTTCTTAATATTATTTAAACATTTTTATTTGTTATTTTTTTTTAGATATACTATAGGTACTAAAAATTTTTAACCTTATGTTTAAGATAAATTAAATTTAAAAATTTTAGTTTATATTAACTTTACTTTTAGTTTTAAAGCCTTCTTTTTCAAATTTTAAGGATTTTAATGCATTTTTTTAATATTTATTTTAAAGTTATATACTTACTTTTATACAATTAGAATTTTAAATGGAATTGTTTTATTTAATTTTTTAAAACTTTTAATAAATAATAATGTGCATTTTATTTTATTAGTGTTAATATATATGAAGGTAAAAAATCTAATAATTTTATATATATATATATAATTTATATAATAATTTTTTGTATATGTAAAACAAAAAAATATTGTTTATTAAATTAATTCATTTATAAAATATAATATCTAAAATTTATTAAATTTATTTAAATTTATAAGTTCAATTATTTTTAAATACTAAAATGTATTTATTTATTTTCAAAAATTTGAGAAATAAATTAATATATATAAAAATTATTATAAACTTAATAAATTATAAATATAAAATATTTTTGTTTAATAAATAAAAGAAACCATATATTCTAATAATAAATATTTAAAAATAAAAATAATAAGTTTTTAGATAATGACAAAAAAAAATCTAAAAACATGATATATTTTTCTTTATAAATCAAATTAAGAGATTTATCAATATCATATTTTTTAAGAAAATTTAAGATCTCCACTAGAGTTTTAATATCAACCACCTTAATCACCTTAAGAATATTAATATTAGACTGATTAATACTATTGAGGTTATTAAACATTAGTAACATAATAACTAGAAGAAATTTATTATCTATTAGGAGATTAGCTTATAACTACTTGTTTACTAGATCTTCTAACAACTTCAGATTCACCTCCTCCAACTTATATAACATTTGTTTAGGTAATAGATCTTCTTACATCATCACTTGATCTCATGACAGAGTCTGTTTGTTTAACTGATTATCCACCATATCTTAATTATTCAATTAATGCAGCTTAGTAGGCTATTCTTTCAAGGAGCAAGCTCATTTTTTCTTACATAATTATAGAACCAGAAGTTGAAGTTTCCAATTCTCTAATTTTTGTAGTGAGGGAGGCATTTAAACTGTTTAAATTTGAAATTTATTATTATAAAGATTAAATGTTAGTTTCTTTTTCTGAAACAACGACTTAGAGGTTTTATTATTGATATGAAGATTATTCTAAATGAAGATATTTACTCTACCATTGTTAGATTTCACGCTCTCGGATAGTTACTAATTGTCTTAAACTTTCATATTAGGATGATTATGCTCTTAATGTGTATATTTCTTATTCGTATCTTATAAAAAAATTAAATATATTATATATATATATATATATATATATATATATATTATATATATATATATATATATATATATTCTATACTATTTAATTTTGTTATTCATCTATTCAATGGTTTAAGTAAATACAATTATTCTTTCTTCTAGTGTTTTAATTTAAGAAATTTTATATTCCATTTCATTAACTTGTTTAGAACGTTTTACTCTATCTTCTTAGTGTTCATTTGTTTAGATCATTAATTCTTCAATTCTTTTTCTTAATTATTAATTGTTAAGTTCACATTCTTACAATTTAGCCTAATAAATTATAACTTAAGCATTTGATTATTCTAGTTAGACAACTCTAGTTCTTAATTCATTTACTTCTTTTTCTCTCATTGAGATTATTTCAGTTAATCTTGTAATTTCTTATTTGCTTGCTCCAAAAGAATTAATTTAAACTTAATAATTAGATATTTCAGTCCTTACAGATCTAATTTCATTATCTTTATTAATAATCAGTGCATTCAAGCTTTCAATTTATTGAGCTAATTATTAAATTTTACTTTCATATAATTAAATCTATCTTGAACTATTTTCCAATTAAGCTACTCGGCCTCTTAAATCATTATTCTCTCTTTCTCTAACAGATATTATTTCAGTAAGTCTAGTAATCTCTTATTTAGAAACGCCAACTTAATTAATTTAGATTTAATATTATGAAATTTCAGATCTAACGGTTCTTAATTCATTTTCTTTATTAACAACTAAGCTATTTAAGCTTTCAATTTACTAGGTAAGTTAATTAATTCTACTTTCATAAACAGGAATATTAGCCTTGCTGCTTTCATACTCACTTATTTTAATTCTATAAGAGTTAATTTCCTATTCAAGTTAAGAAATTCTTTTTTAAGATAATTCTAATTATTAACTCATTTTTACTATTTTTTCTTCTTATATTTAAATGTTTGTAATATAATTTTAGATATCACCTTCTCTCTTAGATCTCTTTACTAATTCATTACTATGTTCATTGACTTAGATCATTAATTCTTCAATTCTTTTTCTTAATTATTAATTGTTAAGTTCACATTCTTATAGTTTAGCTTAATAGACGTTTATTTATGAATTCGATTATTCTAGTTAGACAACTCTAGTTCTTAATTCATTTACTTCTTTTTCTCTCATTGAGATTATTTCAGTTAATCTTGTAATTTCTTATTTGCTTGCTCCAAAAGAATTAATTTAAACTTAATAATTAGATATTTCAGTCCTTACCGATTTGAGCTCATTGTCTTTATTAATAATCAGTGCATTCAAGCTTTCAATTTATTGAGCTAATTATTAAATTTTACTTTCATATAATTAAATCTATCTTGAACTATTTTCCAATTAAGCTACTCGGCCTCTTAAATCATTATTCTCTCTTTCTCTAACAGATATTATTTCAGTAAGTCTAGTAATCTCTTATTTAGAAACGCCAACTTAATTAATTTAGATTTAATATTATGAAATTTCAGATCTAACGGTTCTTAATTCATTTTCTTTATTAACAACTAAGCTATTTAAGCTTTCAATTTACTAGGTAAGTTAATTAATTCTACTTTCATAAACAGGAATATTAGCCTTGCTGCTTTCATACTCACTTATTTTAATTCTATAAGAGTTAATTTCCTATTCAAGTTAAGAAATTCTTTTTTAAGATAATTCTAATTATTAACTCATTTTTACTATTTTTTCTTCTTATATTTAAATGTTTGTAATATAATTTTAGATATCACCTTCTCTCTTAGATCTCTTTACTAATTCATTACTATGTTCATTGACTTAGATCATTAATTCTTCAATTCTTTTTCTTAATTATTAATTGTTAAGTTCACATTCTTATAATTTAGCTTAATAGACGTTTATTTATGAATTCGATTATTCTAGTTAGACAACTCTAGTTCTTAATTCATTTACTTCTTTTTCTCTCATTGAGATTATTTCAGTTAATCTTGTAATTTCTTATTTGCTTGCTCCAAAAGAATTAATTTAAACTTAATAATTAGATATTCAGTCCT
>NW_004086170.1:37325-53772 GCF_000220395.1 Ichthyophthirius multifiliis | reverse complement strand
ATAAAAAGCAAATAATGTAAAAGTAAGAAATAGAAGACGAAGAATAAAATATAGAAGATAATTAATTTAATATAAAAAATGATGAGTAAGAAAAAGATGATTATAATAAAAAAGATAAAGAAAAGATAGATAATTTTTTTATAGAAGAAGATGATGATAACAATGAATAATAATATAAAAAAGAAAAAAAATAATTGTAAAAGAATTAAAAAAATTTCAATATACAAAATGAAAAAAAAAAGAAAAAAGAAAAATGAAAATTTATAAATACTAAAAGTATATATAATAAAATTATAAATAAATTTATAATTTTAAGTGGCGAGATATTTAAAATAAATTAAATTTAAATATAAAATTAATTAAAAGTTATATCTTAAGATATAAAAAAATTGAATAAAAATTAAGTAAAAAATAACAAAATTGAAATACAATAGAATTTTATATAATCTAAATATATAAATTATTTAATTATTATTATTATTATTATTATTATTATTATTATTATTATTATTATTATTATTATTATTAATTGATAATTTTAAAATTCCATTTTTAATTTATATATTTTTTTTTAAGTAACTAAAAAAAATTCCAAAAAAAACTATAGGATAAATTTTAAAATTTCAGTAAATTATTCTAATTTAATGGTAATAAAAATTTCTTTCTTTTTTATAAACTTTTGATTAAAAATAAATTAAAATTACAAAATCAATTTTTTTAATGAAACATTATGTTTAAAATTAAAAAATCATATTTAATTTTCACTAAATTCACGAGTATATCTATAGAAATATAATTTAATTATTTAATTTAATAATAAATAAAATAATTATTGATGGATTATAAAAATATAAATTATATTTACAAATAATAATAAATATCTCATAAAAAATAAAATAAATAATATATGACGCTCAAAAAAGAGAAAAATAAAGTATTATAAAAATATATTCAAACCTTAAATTAAAAGATAGTTGATTAGAAAATTAATAATTTTTGGTAAATAATCTAAAAGTAGAAAATTAAATAATAAAACAAATTCCTTATGTTATGTACATTTAAAATGATCTAATAATAATTATTTAGAATGAAATCACGTTTAATCTATAAAATCTAAGTTAGAGAATGAAAAATTGGAAGGTTTTAATAAGAATTTGCTAGTTTTTTAATTTTAAGTCTCTTAAATTAATAATATGATAATTATTTGTAAAATTTTAAGTGTTTTTCTGATAAATTTTTATCTAAAAATACATCAGACTATGTAATAAAATATTATTGACTTTAAAGAGATTTAAAGCTTTTAAATTTAAATATAATATGGTATTTTTTAATTAGTTTACTTAAACAAAAATATTTAGTTATTATGTATATTTTTTTTATACTTTAAAATTTACAAGGTTGAAAAATGCTTATTTTATTTATTAATAATAAATAAATTATTATTTTTACTAAATATGTTAAATGATTATTTATTATTATCAATTTTTTGTTTTTTATTATTCTATATTTTTTTTATATAAAAGAGTTTTATATTTAAAAAATATTTCTTTTCTAAAAATTATAAAAAAAAATTAATAGTATTTTAAAAAATAAAAAAAAATAAAGATTTTTTTAAACTGAGAATACGAAATAATAATATTTATTATATATTCCCTATTCTAAAAAAAATAAACAAATAAATTAAATTAAAAAAATTATTAATTTTCAAAAAAAAATGACATTAGAAGCTTGTGTAGTAGTTCTTGATAATACCGAATATGCAAGAAACGGTGATTATCCTCCAAACCGTTTCGAAGCTCAAACGGACACAATTCCTATAATAATAAGTTCTAAGCAGTAACTAAATCAAGAAAATTCAGTAGGAATAATGACTATGGGCGGTTAATAAGTTGAAGTACTTGTAACTCCAAATAAAGAGTAAGAGATAATACTTGGAAAGCTATATGGAATATAATTAAAAGGGGAAAAGCCACACTTTTTGAATGCCTTAGCAATATCTTAGCTAGCATTAAAACATAGGCAAAATAAGAATTAAAGGTAAAGAATTATTGTTTTCATATCATCACCAGTAAAATAATTAAACATATTAAATATATAAAATAAAAATTAGATATAAGAAGAAGAAAAATAATTAAATGATATTGCAAAATAATTAAAAAAAAATAAAGTGAGTGTAGATGTAATAAATATGTACTAAAACAATGAAAACTAAGTTTAAAAATTGCAAAAATTCATTGAAACAGTAAATTCAGGTGATACATCTCATTTTTTAAATGTAGAAAGTGGACAAAACATTACTGATATTTTGATTTCCTCTCCTATTTTGAATGTTCATGTTTCTTCTTAAGGAGGAGTTTAAGGCGAGTAAGGAGTTGCTCCTGGTTAATTTGATGAATATGGTGGGGTTGATCCTGAAAAAGATCCTGAATTAGCGATGGCAATTAAATAATCATTAGATGAAGAAAAAAGAAGAAGAGAATAAGAATAATAACAATAATAATAATAGTAACCTTAATAATAATTAGAAGAAAAGAATATAGTATAAAATAATAATTAAATGGAAGAAGAAAGACACTTATTAGCTGAAGAAGGAGGTGATATGGAAGATGAAGAAGAGTTATTAAGGAAAGCAATGGAAGAATCAATGAAACCAAATCCATTAGCAAATTAAGAAAACAAAAAAGAGGATGAAAAATACAAAGGAGAAGGAGCTGATTCTTCAGCTTAAATTTAAAAAAATCTTTTAGAAAATCAAGAATTTATTGATGATTTACTCAAAATGGTTTAAGATTAAAAACCTGAAAAGAAAAAAGATGATAAAGATTAGAAAAAATGAATGAATATATATAATTTTTATAATATATAAAATTATATATATATTTTATTATTATTTTTCATTTTAAATACATGTCCAAATAAGCAAATTTGGTTTAAATTGCATTAAAATATTCCTCGTTTAATTCTGTTCTTTATTTAGATTCCTAAGTTGTTAAACTATTTTAGTTATAATTTCTAATTAAAGTTAACTTTCTTTATATATTTTCTTCAAATTTTTTACCATTTTTCTCTAAAAATTCTTTTTTTTCATAAAATGGAAGTTTTTCTGCACTTTAGAAATCATTTACTCTTTCTTTTAATTTATATTTTTCACTTATTTATTTTGAAAAATCTTATTTTTTTGGTTTTTAAATAACTTTTTCTTCTTCTTTTTCATATTTTTCCTATGCGAAATTAGACTTAATTTCTTTATTATTGTTTTTGTTTTAATTTTTAAAACTTTCTAAATAAGAAATACCTAATAAACGCCTTTCTACAGGTTATTTTGGTTAAAAAAAGTTTGATTTTTCACCTAAAAAAATCGATTTTTCTTCTTAGTTTATTTAAGGCATAGAACTTTTGCGATTCTTTAATTTTTCTATTCTCTCATTATCCGTTTTTTTCTTAATAATAAAATATATTTATTAGGATTTTATTATTTGTCTTTATTAATTTAAATCAGTACTTCTTTTTCTTATGATTGCTTTATAGTTTAATACTTTCTGATGCTTTCGCTAAATTTTTTACGAAGCTCTGATTTAGATTTTTATATTAAAAAATTATCTTAAGTTTTATTTGTCCCTTTTAAACTTATAAAAGATTAATTTTTTAGTATTTTTGTTTTATTTATTTTAGGAAATATAATTTTCTTCTCTTTTTTTAATGAATTTAAAGTCTCTTAATATTTTTTTTCGAATTAACCGAAATCAATTTTTTCTATTTTCTGTTTTTTCTTTTAAATGGTTTTCATTAAAAGTTTTTATTACTCTTTCTGATAGTTTTTTTGGTATCTTATAAATAATGGTTTTTTAAAATGGAGTTTCTATTTGATTTTATTCATATATTATTCTTCAAACAATTTGAGTTGTTAGATTCTTTATTTTTTTCTTTACTCAATTTCCATAATTTTTTTTTTAAAAATTTCTTCTTTATCTATTTCTTCTTTTTCTTTTACTTTTTTTTCTTGAATAAGTTTCATTCTAAGTATATTTCTTTGTTTTTCTTCTTATTATTATTATCTCTGCTTAATTTTTAATTCTAATTCATGTCTTTCTTTTTACATTTACAGAGCAAAATTTGCAGCTTATTTGGTTTTGCGAGTTTCTTCGTCTTCCAAATAAAATTTTAATACTGGATGTTAAAAAATATTTTAATTTTATAAAGGGTTTTCCTAAGCTTTTTATTACATTTTTAAATCCTCTTTTTAATTTTTTATTGTTTAAAGTTTTTATTAATATTCTTCTTCTTATTTACTTATTTTTTTAATTTATTCTTTCATAATTGCATTTTCTATAGGATTAAAATTTTATTTTTTATTTTTTAAGATTTTAATTTAGTTTTTTCTTAATAAATTTGTTATTTTTTATGTTTTTTCTTACAAATTTTCCTATATTATTTTATTTAATGATAGATTTATGGTCTTTTAAAGCTTTTAAAAATACTCTTCCTTTAGTTTCTATGCAATTATTTATTTTTCATTCATTTTATTTGCTTTTTATTATAAATTTTATTTTAATTTTGCTTATTTAAATACCATAAAAAATTAGTTTAAAAAAAAAAGTAAATAAATTTATTTTAATATCTTAATTTATAAATAATATTAATTATTCATAAATTTTTTTATTTGAGATGTAATTGTTTTTTAAAAACTCGTTGAGCTTTTAAAAAAAATTACTTAAAAAATAAAAAAATCTATAAACAAGTAATGTATATAAAAAAATATACAAATATATTATTTAAATTTTTAAATAATAAATAAATATTAATATTCTTCAGTTAATTAAAGGTAATTTAAAATCCTGACTTTTTTTAAAAAAAAACTTTATACTGCTTCTAGATTTAATTTATTTCAAAGATTTTCTTTGTTTATTATGATTTATGTCATTTGAATTCATAACATCATTTAAAAAAGGCATGCTATGTAAAGAAATGATATTATTATGAGATAAATTTTAATTATTAGTTTCTATTTTTTGTATGCTTTTAGGAATAAAACTAAATGTATGCCTTAAATTTTTGCAAAATCCTTATTAACTATCAACTAATTATTAAATTTAGGCTTATTTAAAAATTTTATATTTTTAAATTTAGTCTAAATTTTAGCTATTATTATGATAAGTATTAATTAAGTCTTCTTTAACAAATGAAAGTTTACCTAAACTTTTTTTTACTTATAATGCTTTTTAATTAAGCATAACTTTCTTTATTAAATCTAATTTCAAAGAGGCATTTTCCTAAACTAAAATTAATAGATAGTTTCCTTTAATTTACATCAATTCTCCAGTTTAAGATTTGCAAATAACACTTGTTTGTCTTAAATTTCTCTAAATTAATTCATTTTATCCGAAGCATTAAAAAGCGCCTATGATACCGACTTATTTAGAATTATATTCAATTGGATTTTTTATCAATACATTTATAAATTTTTCTTATAAGATTTTTTCCTTTGCTTTTTATTGATTTTCTATTTTTACTTCATTGCTTTTCCAAGGAGGCATTTTTTTATATTCCTTATTTTTTATATATATATATTTATTAATATAATTTATATATTATTTTAAATTAGTATACTGCGAATTCTCCTTATTTTACAATAAACATTGCATGAGAAGCCTAACCTTCTTAATAAATAACTTATTATTTAGATACATGAAAGTTATTTATACACATAATTAGTTTTATAAGATTCTTTTTTGGCCATTATTCGAAAATCTTTATACTTTTAATGAAATTAAAATCATTTTCGTATTTCTCTGTTTCAATTTTACCTAAAATTTTTTTAAAATATGGTTCTTCTAAAGTTAAAATTTCGACTTTTTCAGAAATGCATTAAGTAGTCATTAGGTACTCCATATTTTCGCATAATGTTGCTGTTTCTATTGTTTCTCCTGGATATAATTTTTTTACAAATACCAATTTTTATTCATATTCTAAAAATAGAGATATTTATCCTTCCAAAATAAGCATAAATTATTTATTTTGTTGATTTTTTTTAGATATAAGTTCATGCATTGTATACGTTCTTAATTTTCCATTAATAAATAGTTGTCTAAGAATCTGATGTTTATATTCATGTGTATATTCTTTAATAAATTATAACTAACTAAATATTTTAATAAAATTGTCAGCATCTGATTATATTCTGGATTTTTGAGGAAGAGAAAGTTATTTTAAAATATACTATTTTTTAAATTTTATATTTATTTATCTAATATTTTTTATTTATTTTTAGTATTTTTACTTAAATATCTTCTTCTTATTATTTTTTTTAATTTTAATATTGTTCTTTTAATTTTAATAGTTATTATTCAGGAACATACTTTCTTTTTTAAATTATTAATTGCCCTAAAGCTTACATTTTATTTTTTTGAATTAGTAAAATTTAGTAATTCTTATTTATTTTTAAGAATTATTTTAGGTTTTTTTGTTAAAAAAATATTTGTATATTTAAATATTTGATATATTTATAATATTTTAATGCTTTTTTATTTTCTATTTAAATAAATACTATTTATTTTTGAACTAATTAATTTTATTTTACATATAATTTTATTTATAAATTTACATGATTTATTTATTTTTTAATAAATTAGTATTTTTATTTTAATATTAAATTTTGTTTTTATAGATATATAAAAAAATGTCTAATTCATAAAATAATTTCTTAAATTTTCAACTAAATTAATTATTTTAATAAATAATGTTAATAATTAATTTAATTTCTCTTGTATTTTTTTTTATATTATCATAATTTATCATAATAAATAAAATTTAAAAGTAATAATTATTAAATTATACATATTATTTTATATTATATATTTTAATATTATTATTTTTTATTGCTTTTTTTTATAGATAAGTCTATATTACATATTTATATTAATTATTTTAAGCATTTATTATATATATAAACTAAAATATTAGTAATATTTAATAAAATTAATGTAAAAATTTTGAATAATTATCGACAAAATTTTTTTTCTATAATTATTTAAAATTAATTTTATATTTAAATAGGTTGACCCTTTTATTTATAGAAATATTCAAATTATTTTCTATTATCTATTTTTTAACTATTTTGATATAAATTATATTTAAAAAAAAAATAATGTAAAATAAAAATATTTATATTATTTTAAAAATTAATATAAATATAAAAATATATTATTATTTTATTTATTTTAACTTATCTAAATAGTTTTATACTCTCAGAATACTTTCTTCCTCAAAATAAATTTTGAAAAAATATTCCGAATAAGTACTTTGTTTAACTTTAGCCTAAAAAATATATTTAATATTGATAATAAAGTTAAATTAAAATAAAATTGGGCATAAAATTTCATATCTTCATGTAAATTAATTAATTAATAAATAAAAACTAAATTAATTTGCAAAAAAATAAGTTATAAAAAAAAAATTATTGATAAAAATTTTTTTCTATCTAAATCAAAACCCATCTTTACAGATATTTATTTTTCTTGTATAGAAATTAATAATCGATGCAACATAAGTTAATCCTATACCTATTAGAACCATCACATGCCATAATTAATGACTAGCACCACAAATATCAAAATGTCCAGGCTTATATCTTTCCGGACATCTCAAAGCAAAAATAATCAAGCCAATCAAATAACAAAAACAAACAACAAGATAATACCCAATGCTATTAGCAGTAGAATAGGTATCATTATTATTTTCTTTAAAAACTTCCAAATATATCAAATGTCCGATTGGGATAGATGAAAAAAATCCAAGTAAGCCTTAAATAAACGATCTAAATGCAAAATATTCAGGTTTATTAATAAATTCTTATATAGAAACTAAAAAAACAAATGCTGAAACAATTGTAACTAAACTTAAATAAAAATATGCTAAATAGAAATTACAATAAAATCCATAATAAAAAGGAGGAAATGTACTCCCGCTGACTAAAAGGCTAACCCCTGCAAAATCCAACCTTAAAAAAAATTAAAAATACTTTGGATTTTTACAATAAAAAAGATGGAAAAGAGTTGAAAAAAGTAAACAAAGAATCGCTGAAAGTAAAAATACGAATATCGGCCATCTAGAAACTACATGTGTATTACTTTTTTCAATTAAAAATTCATTTTTATTTATATAATCATCCATATAAAAATCAATCCAATCAAATTGATGAGAATCAATTTATTAAATTAGCTCATATCTTAAGTTTTCAATTTTCCCAATTAATTCATCTTTATACTTTTCAAAAAATCCTCTTTCCATACTCCCAGTAAATTTTTAAAGTTTAACACCTATTTCTTATATATTAAAAGGAGTTATTTAATCTTTAAAAATATTGATCTCTTATATTATACTTTCTTCTATTGAATTATAATTTTTCTACATTATTGCTATACTTTCGTTCATTTATTCATTAAATGCTTCATCCATTTCTTTCATTTATTTGTATATTGGCTCTAATTGATTATTCACATTTTAAATCATTCTTTATTTCCATTATTGTAAGTCTATACTATGATTATATTAAGTTAATAAAAAAAAGGTTAAAAAAATTAAAGTTATCACGCCTAAAAAATGCGTCCAAATATTTATTGATTCATTATGGATCATAAAAAAGCTCTTTAGAATTTCCCTTGTTGATTTGAAATTTATTCTATATCCTTATTTAATATATTTATTATCCTTTAAAAATTATGGAGCTTGTAAATGATCACCTATAAAATGACAAATTTTTTCTGAAAAATTTTCTTAATCTTTTTATTTTTGTGATAATGTATTTATTTTTTATTTCGCTTATTTTGTTTTGCCCATTTTTTTTTTTCTAAAAATCTTTCTGAATATTTTTATTTATTATTATTTTTTAAGAATTAATACTTTTACTTTTAATTAATTAATAATATTGATTTCTTTTTTTTATTAATATAATTTTATATTTAAATTTTATCTTTATTTTTAGATTGTTGAATCAAATCAGTTTTATTTTATGAATGTATATTTTTTATTAATTATTTTTTCAATAAAATATAATAATTGACATAAAAAACCTTTAAAAGTAAAGGCTTATAAAATAATTATTTGAATTTATATTAAGTAAAAAAAGAATTTAATTTTTTTTATTATCATCGTATTTTAGAATAGAATTTATATTATAAAATATAATATCAAAATTAATATAAAAAAAATAATGATTTTATGCGCTTTTTATTTTTTAAAAAATAAAATAGTTTCTTTAATTCCTTTTTATCTATATATATTATTACTTACTAATTTAAAAGATCTATTATATTATTTTTTAAAAGAGATAAAAAAATCGAGAAAGAAATTTAATTTTTTTCAGCTTAATTTTAGTCTTTCTATTGTTTAAACTCTTAATCATTAATTACCTTATATTTTTTGCAAAATCTGCTAATAAGAATGTAAATCTATTTTTTAATGCATTTTCATTTGAATTCATTTCTTTACTTTAATTATATAGCAATAAAAAACAATTTTTCACTATTATAATTTATATATCTTCTTCTCTCTCCTTAATTACAACTTTTTTAATTTTAATTTATTTGGAAATATTGAAATTTCTTTAAAATATTTATTTAAACAATTATTACATCTTTCTCTATATTAATTTTTTATTTTTAATATTTTGAAATTATATATTTAGAAAATTAACAGAATTATTTAGAAATAATTTTCTGTTTATTTTTTAATCATTTTGTTGTTAATAATTTAATTTACAAAAAAATATTGTAAAAGTTATCTCCTAAGTGCATTATGTTTAGGTTAATATATTAAAATAATATTACTTATAATTATATAGGGTATTTTAAATTGTTTGAATATTTAAAAGGAATTATTTTTGAAAAAAGTTTATGATTTAATTATAATTATATTTGAAATCGAATAGAAATTATTTATTTATTAATTATAAATGTATTGATCTAAATACATTTTTTGAGCTGAAAAATCAGTTTAAAATTTCATATTTTATTAATTAATTGTAAAAATTAAATAATAAATTACAAAAAAGTTAACTTTTAAATTTTTTAAAATTTAATCTTCTCATAATAAATTATTAAGTGCACACATAGTAATATACAAATTTATCCTTTTTTACTACTATATTTATTATTTCTATATGATTTTTCTTTAAACTTGACAATTACTTTTAAATAATTTTCATTGTTTTTTATACACAAAATTTATAATAAAATATATAAAGCATCAATAAAGTAAAAATAATAAAATAAAAAAATAAAAAAGTTTGGTCTCAAATAATTTATAACAATTAATTTACTAAATAAATAAATAATATATGTCTCAAAGATATAATAGTTTTTAAAAAAATATTATTATTTAATTATTTTATGTAATATTTTATTTTTTTTATAAAAGTTTAACTTTTGAATTTTTTAAATAACTTTAAATTAATAAATCAAACTTTTATATCCAATAATAAATAAATGATATATAAAAATTAAAATATTATTGGTATTGAATATATTATTATTATTAAATTTTTACAATAAATATATTAAAATCTTAATACTTATATTCTGATTTATTATTATAAATATAATATAAATAACCTTCAATTATTTATTTTAGCATTTATTATAATAAAGACTAGATTAAAAAAATTGGCAAAATTTATTTATACTAAATAAAACAAAATAAAATAAAATAAAATAAATAGTAAAGTATCAACTATTTTGTTTTTCTTCTTCCTTAAATGAAATTTTAAAATTAAAAATTGGTACAACATTTGCTCTTTTTCTTTCTGATTGTAATGACATATCATCATTACTTTCATCTGAACTTGATTATTCTAAAATTTTACCTTCTTATTCTAAATTTTCATTGGATCCTTTCATATTATTATTATATTATTGCATAAACTATTCATAAATATATTCATTAAATTTGCTTTTTCTATCTCTCATTTAAAAAGGACACAATTATATACCTTTTTACTCTTTATTTATTTTATATATTAAATGTTTTTTATTGTTTACAAAGTTTTTCTTTCTCTTCATCCAATATTTAATCAACATCATCATATTTTTAATCTTTAAATAAAAGAAGACTTTATTTTTATTTATCTAACCTTTAATAACTCTTTTATTTTTTCGTTAATATAACTATTTAAAAAAAAAATACTTTTAAAATTGAATATATTTAATCCCATGTATTTTATTCTTTCTCAAATAAATTAAAGCAAACTTTGCACTTTTTTTCTTAATAATTAAAAAAGTTGCACTCACAAATAGAATCAAATATAATCTTAAAAATTTATTAAAAAATAAACAGATATAAAAAAAACCCTAATCATAAAGTCTTTAGGATACTTTTAATCCTTCAATAATTAACTTGGTGACAATTCAGAAAGTTTCAATTAATATATACTAGAAAATTATAAATTTTTATAAAAATAATTAGTTAACTTATTTTCAGGGATAAAAGCAGTACTAAATGAAGCCCTGATCATTTTCTTATTTTTAAAAGGACCTTAAAATAAAAAGATAAAATAATAATAAAAATAAAAAAACCATTATTATGCATTTTTAGCAAAACATCTCCGCAAAAAAAAAATTATTCTTTAAATTCTATTTTCAATTAACTACTATTTTCTGTAAATTTTTCTTAATCAGAATAACTTTTTTTAGTAGTAAAAATTAATTATTTATTTTAGACATAAAAGAATTCAAAGAAAGGTTTACATCCATCATCATTGTATTTAGGCTTTCCAAATAATTCTATGCTTTTAATATATTTTATTTTAGGATAAACATCTTGTTCACTAAATACTTAATGGAAATAATATACATATCTTATTTGGCAAGGTTAATTAACACCTAAACCTTCTTTATAAAATCTTTTTTTAGCATAATAAGCTAAAGCTTCTTATGGATTTTACATTCTTCCACTAAATAATAAATAACAACAAATGATAGTACCAGTTCTTCCTTTACCGGCAAGACAATGAATAATTACAACATTTTAATCATTTTACATCAAAAAATAATGTATTTCATTACAAATAATAAATAAAGTGTTAATAGGAGGGGAATGATGATCTTCCCATTCGTAATCTTTAACCTTTTTATAAATAAAAAAAATAATTAAATTTATTTATAAAAATGTATAAATAATGATATATATATATTATTAATTATAAATTATAATGTATATATATAAATAAATATATTTATAATTTATAATATGTATAAAAATATATATATTTATATTAATATATATATATAAAAATTAATAATATTTATTTATTTATTTATTTATTTATTTATTTATTTATTTATTTATTTATTTATTTATTTATTTAAATATTTTTTTACCCTTCCTTCGAACTTTTAATAGTCATATTTTCGTCCTGATACATTAAATATATAATAACTATTTTCATGATGTTATTTTATCATTTTTGAAACCTATTTTGGTATAATAAATTTATTTTTATATATAACTAAAATTTTTTTGAATTCAAATACTATAAATGCGATTTATATTTTTAAGTTATTTTTTTTATTTTATTTTTTTACAATAAATATACTTTATCAATACTATTTCTATATAAAGTTTCTATTCCTGAAGCAGGAAATGACATTGCTATTAATCTTGGACAAATATATGTTAAGTCTAAATTATAACCGTCTTCTTTATACCTATTTTTAGGACCTGAAACTATCTCTCTTAAATAATTCATTTAGGATTTTTTTTATGGATTTTTATTTTAAAATTTTTATTTGATAGATTATAGATTATTTTTATGTATTTTTTAGTGTAAATAAAATTTTTGTTTTTATAATAAATTAATTTTTACTATTATTAATTTAAATTATTGATTTTTTTTTATATTTTAATAAAGTAGATACAAATATGAATATATTTAATTATGATATTTATAAAGTAAAATATATATAATAATTTTTCTTTATTTAAATTACATAAATAAATTTACGATTTTTTAATTTGATTAAATATATTACTTTTTAGACTAATATGTTGTTTTTTTATTCTTTCTTTAAATTATATAATAAATAATTAATAATATAAAAAGTAAATAAAAAAAATATCTTGCCATTTTTTTTAGATTCTTTATTTATATAAAAGTTACAAAAAAATTATAAAAACATTTTTAAAAGTTATATTTACTAATTATTTAGTAATTTCTAAAATTTAAAAAAAATTAATAAATGCAATAATAATATTAAAAAAGCAAATGATAATATTTATAAGAAAATAAAAAGTATTTATAAAATAAAAATATTATAATAAATATAAATATTTTCTTATAAAAGATATTAATATATTTTAAGCCATAATTAAAAATCGAAAAAATTGATAAATCTTTATAAAGTAATATATAAATTTTGTAAAATAATCAGAAAATAAATGAAACTTGAAGATGCATTAAAAATAACAACAAAAAATCAAAATGTAAGTTAAGAAATTTTTGAGAAAGTAATAAAAAGTAAAAAATTTATAGAATATATTGAATCATTTGAAAAAGATTAAATAAATATAAATTAAATTAAAATTGATTATGTATTTATGTTTGGTCAAAATGTAGGATTTGTAGATTTAATAATCGAAGTATATACAAAAACTTTGAAAACAAGACTTCCTGGTATATAAATAAATTTAATTATATATTTAAAGAAAAAAGGCTTTGTATTTTTAAGAGGAAAATCTGTTGCTGTATTAGTAATAATAAATTAAAAATTTATTGCTTTAACAAGATAATTTAGAGTACCAGCTGGATAGTGGATGCTTGAAGTTCCAGCAGGAATGATAGATGAAAATGGAAATTTTATAGGAGTAGCAGCAAAAGAATTACAAGAAGAAACTGGAATTATTGTAAAGGAAGAAAATTTGAATTTTTTGGGATCATTTTATAGTAGCCCAGGAGGTTCAGATGAAGAAGTATTAATGTATTTTGTAGAATAATAAATGAGTGAGAAAGAAATAAAGGAAATATAAAATAAAAACTTTGGAGATCATAGTGAAGAAATAACTATTATTTTAAAAGAAATTAATGAATCCAATGTATTTTAATTTAAAGATTGTAAGCTTACTTAATGTTATTTTGCTTATAAACAGTTTAAATTAAAAAAAGGAGCAAATATGTGAAGATTTATAATTAAATAATATTCTAATAATAAAAAGAAAAACTATATTTATCAAAAATAATATTTTTTATAAAACTAGTATATTTTTAGAATCATTAATTACATATTTTATACATTTTAGTTTTTCAAATTTAAAGATATTTTACTTATTTATTATATATGAAATGTATTATTTTAAATTATCTTTTAAAAATAAAAATTTCAAAAAACTTAAAATTAATCAGCCGAAATTCAATTTTATAAATATTTATATTTTAAGTTTTTTTATTTTTTCTGTAATTTTTTTGAATACATTTAAAAAGGCGGATACCATTTTTTTCTCCTTTTCTTTAAATTAAGTATATAAAATAAATACAGAGAAAATAAAATAATAAAAACAAGTGAAATAAAAAATTATGAACAAGTAATAATTTATATAATTTAAAATACATATGTATATCTAAATCTTTAATATTTTTAAATATAATCATTCAAAATTAATTAATAAATTGTATTTAGCTTTAAACCTATTTTACAATAATGAATAAATTTATTGATTAACTTAATTAAAATTAAAAAAAATATTAAAAGGCTATAAAAAATTACAATATATATATATATATATATATATATATATATATATATATATATATATATATATATTTTGTTTATAAAAATAAATACTTGAAATCAAAATTTAATCTTTTTATTACTGTTTAAAATTTATGAATAATAAAAAGCTTAATTTAGAACATACAAATTATTTGCTTAGATATGGGATTATAAAGTTAAATCATAATTTTATTATTTATATATATATATATATATATATATATATATATATATATATATGTATATATATATATATATATTTATTTCTATATACAATTTTTATTTTATAATTATTTATTTGTTATTATAATTTCATTATAATATTTTTAAAAATAATCTTTTTCAAATAAAATATTTATTATAATAATAAAACTTATAATATTAGTTGTATATTTTTATTTGAAAAAAATATTTAATTTTAACTTATTTTTTACTATTATCTATAATTTGCATTCTTTTTGAATTTTTTTTTTCTTTTCATAGAAAATTCATATTTTTTTAAAAAAAAATATTAAATATCTTTATATTGAAATTTAATATTTATATTCATATAAACATAATAAGTATCACTATCTACAATTAATTTTAAATTTTTTTGTTTTATTTTTTACTAATTTTTTTGTTGTTTATAATTTTATATTTACCTTTATTTTAAAAAAGTTTTAATATATTCTAAACATTTTTTTTAAATAATTTATTGTAAAAAATACTCTATATGTTTTTTTAATAAATTTGCTATATGTTATTTTTAAAATAAATATTTTTATTTTAAATAAATTTTTATATTTAAAATAATACTTTATATTTATATGTAAATTTAATTTAAAAAATATCTAAACACTTTAAAAAAATATTTAAAAAAATAGAAATTAAAAAAATTATAAAATAAAAATTTTATGAACTATTTATAATAAAAATAATTTTTAAAAAGAATATAATTATATATTTTAATTAAATATAAATCAATTAATTATAATTTAATGTTTGCATATAATAATAAAAACAAAAATATTTTAGATATATATATATATATATATATATATATATATATTTATATATAAATTTTAGTTAATTAATTGTTATTTTTTTTAAAAGGGCAACATATATATTAATATATATAAATAATTATTTATTTTTTGTTTTATTATCTGTTTTTCTGAAAATAAATCATAATCGTACGATTCTGCTAATAAATTAATTATTTATATTAATTATTGAATTTATTTTAAAAATATATATTTTAATCAAATTGCAAACAAAATAAATTAATTTTATAAATAAAAAAACTAATTATAATTTGTATTTAATAATTAAATATATTTTTTTTAATTTAAATATTTTTATAGACAAATATATTATTATTATCTTTTGATAAAAAAATAATATATTTTTAATATACATTTTAATTATATTATATATAAATTATTTATTTTTCATAGTTTTAATGGTAAGAAAGTCATAATTGGAACACTTAAAACTAAATCCGGGTTTTTTAAGTCTTTTACAGGTTCAATAGTAATTTTCTTAAGATTATTTAAAATTTTTCCATCAACAAGAATTGAAAAAGGATTATTTTTTGTTCATTAATAGTAATATTTTCAATAGGGATTGAAGTGAATAAAGCTTTAAAAGCAGCTTAAATTTAATCTCCTTAAGAAAAAAAATTAAAATAAATAAATATGTATTTACTT
>NW_004086170.1:0-37304 GCF_000220395.1 Ichthyophthirius multifiliis | reverse complement strand
TTATAAATATTTATATTTTAAGTTTTTTTATTTTTTCTGTAATTTTTTTGAATACACATAAAAAAGGCGGACACCCCTTTTTTTCTCTCTTTCTTTAAATTAAGTATATAAAATAAATACAGAGAAAATAAAATAATAAACACAAGTGAAATAAAAAATTATGAACACGTAATAATTTATATAATTTAAAATACATATGTATATCTAAATCTTTAATATTTTTAAATATAATCACTCAAAATTAATTAATAAATTGTATTTAGCTTTAAACCCATTTTACAATAAAGAATAAATTTATTGATTAACTTAATTAAAATTAAAAAAAAATATTAAAAGGCTATAAAAAATTAACAAATATATATATATATATATATATATATATATATATATATATATATATATATATATATATATTATATATATTTAATATAAATTTTAGTTAATTAATTGTTATTTTTTTTAAAAGGGCAACATATATATTAATATATATAAATAATTATTTATTTTTTGTTTTATTATCTGTTTTTCTGAAAATAAATCATAATCGTACGATTCTGCTAATAAATTAATTATTTATATTAATTATTGAATTTATTTTAAAAATATATATTTTAATCAAATTGCAAACAAAATAAATTAATTTTATAAATAAAAAAACTAATTATAATTTGTATTTAATAATTAAATATATTTTTTTTAATTTAAATATTTTTATAGACAAATATATTATTATTATCTTTTGAAAAAAAAAAAATATATTTTTAATATACATTTTAATTATATTATATATAAATTATTTATTTTTCATAGTTTTAATGGTAAGAAAGTCATAATTGGAACACTTAAAACTAAATCCGGGTTTTTTAAGTCTTTTACAGGTTCAATAGTAATTTTCTTAAGATTATTTAAAATTTTTCCATCAACAAGAATTGAAAAAGGATTATTTTTTTGTTCATTAATAGTAATATTTTCAATAGGGATTGAAGTGAATAAAGCTTTAAAAGCAGCTTAAATTTAATCTCCTTAAGAAAAAAAAATTAAAATAAATAAAATATGTATTTACTTCCATGCTTTTTGAAAATATGTTTTTATTTTAAATTAGTATCAAATAATTTAGAGTTTTCTGAAGTAATACAAGTAAATTCCAACCAATGAGAATTCGGAAAAGGCGTATTTCCTTCAAAATATTCTTTATATACATTATTTATTTTGATGCTATTTATATTTTCCTCGAAAATTTCTTCTTTCCATAAATTACCTAAATAATCTATACTTAAGAATTAAATTCTAAATTAATGTCCTCCAAATTTAATTTAATTTTTTCTTTTAAATCATAATAGCTTAAATTTTCTTTCTTTCTTTCTCTTTACATGAACTTTTCTGCTTCTACTGGTTCGCCGATTTCTACATATTAGCAAAAAAACACATTTTTTTATTAAATACTTTCATCATTCCAAGTGCAATTTATTTTGTAAACTCTTACATTAAAAGCCCTATTAGCTTCTCTGACATATGTATGTAATGCATCAAGCCTTAATTTATAAGGAAGAGTGATATTATTTTTATTTTCATTTGAAAAGAACAATTCTTATTAATTTATTTTGCCAGTTTCAGATGTATGTTCATATTTTGGAATAAGAGTTTCCTCATTAAAAGGAATGTATAAATATCTTTAGTACCAAACGTCTTTTGAGGCAATAAAATGTGCCAAAGTGCTTTTTTTACATGGAACTAAAAATATTCTTAAATCAAGTTTTTTCATATCAACCTTTTTTTCTTCATATTCACAAAATAGTTCGCCTATAAATTATATAAATCCATGAAGTTCTGCGTCTCCTCCCATTACAATGAATCTATGGGGCTCTTAATAAAGGGGTATTTGATTAATTTTATCATTATTAAAAAATTTTTCTTTGAGTTTATTTAATACATCTTTCTTTCGTTTAGAATCACCTTCTTCTGCTAATGGGAAATAAATTGTTTAGTAAATTTGATCATATTCTTCTTTAATTGATTAAAATGCCTTTATAGGATTATTTTATTTTTATTGTTAGATTTATTTCATTGTACTTTATTTTTATAATTATTAATTAATGTTGAATTTTTATATAGGATCAAATGTGCAATAAGGATATTCTGGTATAAAAGTGACCATATTTTCTTATATTATATTATAAATAGATTTTGGTTAGGAAACATTTTCGTCAGGTAAATCTCTTATTTCTTTTGTTATCTATTCGAATACTTCTTCTTAGATTAATCTACTTTCTATTAAAGCGTCTAGTTCATCACATTTTTCTATTACATTTAAAAGACGGCAATAAAGTTTGAATATATCTTTTGGATTTTTTCTACATATACTACTTACTATGTCTGTATCATCTTTTTAGTTAATTTAATTATCATTTATTTATATTTTTGTTATGCTTAGCATATTTATAACTAATGCAGTTCTTAATATATGTGTATTTGAAACTTTATTTTAATTTACTAATTTATTACTATATGTACATAAGTAATTTATTTCCGTTTATTCTTTATCTGCAATTATATAAGCTTTATAAAGAGCTTATTGTGTTCCTTTTTCTTTTTGATCTTTTTTCATACTTTTTTTAAAGATAAAGAATAAATATTATAATTTTTTTACTTATTTTAACTAATAGAAGATTCGTTTTTATTTTCTTCATTTTATTAAAATTCTTATGTTTGTTCATCTTAATTTTCTTCTTATATATCTACATCTGGAATATCTTCTCTAATCTAATATTTTTTATTATTATCATTATTTAAATAAAAAAATACTTTATAACGAAAAGCATTTCCTTTAGATTTAAATTCCGCAAATAATAAAGTTACCAGCTCTTAAGCTAAATTACCTACTGGATAAGGCCATCTTCTAAAAATCTATACTTAAGCCAAAACTGATCTTATTGATTCTAAATCTTTTGCTCCGTAAAAAGTAAAAGTTTATTTTGTTAAATGGAGCAAGCACAAAATGCTTTTTTCGGCTTGGTCAGGCCATTCCTTTGCAATTTAAGGTAAAACTTTAAAATACCTTACAATAGAATCAAAAACCACCCTCGGAACTTATCTGTTTTTAGATCGTAGAAAAGATTGAAAATACTCATAGGCATAAGTCAATTCTCCTGTTTCTTAAAGTTCAGATTCTTACAATAAAAGGGCGCTATAATAAGGCTGATTTTCACTTTTCACTTATTTAGTATAGGATTCTAGCTGCGTGAAATATTCTATTTAAAAAAATAAGTAATATATTTTGAAAAAAAAAAATACATTTTAAATGATCTGCCATAGCAGATTCTTAGTTTAAATTATCAAGATTTTACTTTGTTAAATTAGGAAAAAAACAAATTTATCCAACTAAATTAGAAATAAAATTGGTTTCATCGTTATCAACATGATAATAAAACAAATTCTCAATAATTGATTAAGTATACGGGCATATATTTTATTTTTAATTATTATCTTTATATTAATCTTTTATTTATATTAATTCACTCTTTTTATTTTTCTAATCTAAATCAGTATACATAGATACTACAAATAATGTACATAAGGATGTTTCTAATGATAAATATTTATTACTAAATTTTTTTATTTTTCTAAATCATATATTGTCTCAATCAGCTTTGTTACATATTGAAATGAATTTTCTGGAATATTTAAATCTGCCCAGAATTTATTATATTCTTAAGGTTTTAATTTTTAATTTGTTAAAAAAGATGGTGGCTTTAATATTCTTGCCATTACGTCTTTGAAAGGATTATTATTTGCCATATTTGTTTTTTTGAATTTTTAGATTTTCCTTGTTTATAATTTATAATATTTTAATATTCAGTTATTTATTTATGTTACTATAAATTAAAAATAAATAAATAAAAATTTAATTATATTTAAAAAAAAAATATAAAAAATTGATAGGATTAAATTCTTAGAAAAATCTTTTTATTTTATCAAAAAATAAAATTAAAAAATGAATTTTTTTTTTTTCAAAACTTTATTTAGACGTTAAAACTTTAATTAGTTAATATTTAAAAGGCAAAGTTTACAAAAATAAACTTTGAAACATTTATTATTAATTGCTGGAGTTAATTTTACTTGGAATATGTAAAAGAAATTGTCATGTTAAAATGAAACAGATTAAAAATTAAAAGTTGATGATAATAAATAATAAAAATTAGACGCAATGAAACAATTATAAAGGGTTAAAAAACCATAAATATATTAATATATAATTTAAAAAAGTACGAAGTTTGTGAATCATCATAAATAAAAGAAGGATAAATATTTTCAGTAAGAAACATATATTTTTATAATATATATATATTTATTACTATTATAGTATACTGTAAAAGATGGAGATAATTCTGAATATGAATTACTTATAATAAGATATTAAGGAAAATTATATTGTGTAGGAGGTAATAAAATTCTTGAAAATTTTAAACAATAATAATTAAAATATAAAATAGGAATTGACACTTATGATGGTAAAACAAGCTTAAAAAATGGAATTTGTTTTGAAAATAAATTATATAGCCCATAAAATGGTTCAGCATTTAATATATAAACTGGTTTACCTGAATTAGCTCCTGCGATAGATGAGTTACCCCGATTTTATGTGGAGGAAGTAATTTAAATTAATAAAAAAAATGATAATATAATAAAAATTAAAAAGAAATAAGGAAAAGTAATAATTTATATACCTAAATATATTCCTAAAAGAATAGTACCCGCGTTTCAAACTAAATATGCAAGTGATTTTAGAAAAGTGGTTATAATAGGATGTAAAAAAATAAAAATAAAAAAATAAAAATGAAAAAATAAAGCTGGGCCAGCGGCTTTTGGAGCGATAGAATCTTTAAGATTAACTGGTTATACTGGAGAAATAACATTAATAACAAAAGGAACAAAACTTCCTTATGATAAAACTAAATTAACAAAGAGTTTCAAAAATTTAAATTATAAAAATCTTTATTTAAGAGACGAAGATTGGTACGAATCAACTGGAATTAATTTTATGTTAGGAAGGGAAGTCGTATATGTTGATAAAACTGTAAAAAAAAAATTGTTTGTTTTTTTTAATTAAAAAAAAGCATGGTTCTCCTTATGTTTTACTTGAAGATGGTCTTAAAATTGAATATGATGGACTTATTGTTGCAACAGGTGTCTCTCCTGAAATAAGGGAAATAGAAGGACTTTAGGAAAAAGAAAATGTGAGTTTTTTATATAATATGGAACACCATAAAAAGATAAAATACTATTTAGAAAGTGCAAAGCATATTGTAAAATATAATCGTATTTATTAAAAAAACTTTTTACTAATTATTAAAAAAACAAAAGACAATTTTAGGTAATAGTATTAGAACAATGGAATGCGCTTCAACTATAAAAAAGGAATTCCCTCATATTGATATTTGGGTTGTAGATGAAAATAAAAAACCAGTAATGGGTTAAGAATACGGCGAAGAATTATATGATCAGATTCTGAAGTATTAAAATTAATGATAAATATATATATATATATATATATTTAATATAAAAGTATTGCCCTTGATAATAAAATAAAATTTGTTATGAAGAATAAAGTAAAAAAAATAGAAGCAGATTAAAAAGATTAAAATAAAGCCAAAAAAATAATATTTTAATCAGGAGTAAATAAATTATTTCAGTATATTTTTTTATTTAAATAAAAAGTTGTAATTAGATACTGATTTAATAATATTAATGCCAAATAATTTTAAAGCTAACACTTAATTTTTATTACATCCCGAATTAGATTAATTAGAATTTGAAGATGACTGCAAAATAAGGTGTGATTATAATACTAGAACTGACTATAAACGTATATTTGCTGCAGGAGCGAATTCATCTGCAGTTTATTTTGCTCTTAATAATAGAGTAAATTTATATAAATGTTTTCTTTAAAAAAAAATAAAAAAATAAAAAATATCAGATTTAATTAAATGAATGGAATACAGCTTATCATTAAGGAGTGACTTCAGCGTATAATGTTTTAGCTTTAGTAATTTTTTTTTTTTTACTTTATTTTTTAAATAAATATATCTTTATAAAAAATATAAATAAAAAGGACATACCTTGGCATCAAATACCCTTTTATTAATATGAATTTTTCGGAAAAATACTTCAACATGTTGGATATTAAAAATTCTAGAACGAGACTTTAATTCAAGGAGATTTAAAAAATTGGGATTTTGTGGCATTTCATTCTCAATAAGATGAAATTTTATCAGTTACAGGTTCTCCTTCTTAATAAAATAGAATTAATATTTTGAATGAGGCTATAAGATTATCCTTAATGCCTACATTGAGTGAAATTAAAATAAACAAATACAAATATAAGATATAGAAGAGGCTATTAGATTATCTAAAAAAAGCGGCTGCTATAAAAATGTTGTGTAAAGTTTATAAGATAAAGTTAATAATAAAGATGTTATTTGGTATTATAGAGAAAGATAATCGACTTATTATGATTTTAATGAAGAAGGAAAAATGCCTGATTAAAATTATAGAGGAGAAGGCTTAGATGAATGAAAAAAAAAATCTTTTATTTTTTAAATATTAAAAAAAAAAAAACATATATTTTTTTTATAAAGTTGAGAGAATATTAATATATACATATTTTTTAATATATTTTTAATAAATACAATTTATAATTAAATTTAATAATGTATAATATATATTATTATAATTTTTCTAAAATTAGAAATAAATATTATTCTATTTTAATTTTTTAATTTTATAAAATTATATTACTAAAATACAATAAAAAATACACTTAAATATGAGAAAAAAAAGCAATTTTAATAAAGAATCTATAGTAAAATTACCTCGTATTCAAAATACTTAAAAAAATACAAATGAAAATACACCTATGAACGAAGCGAAAAACAAACGATTATAATTATTATCTGAAATTGATGAACCTTAATTTAATCAATAAAAATTTAATAGAAATACAATAACTAATTGCTAAGCAGATTCTAATAAAAACTAATTTAGTGAATTTTCTTTATACGTGAAACTCGCATTAAATAGTACTCCTAAAAACTCTCTTTGCTAAGAATAAACAAGTTAAAGTCATGATAAGTTGAGTGATTATAATACACCTAAAGCCATTAATTAATTAAGAATTCGGAAAATGGGTTCAAAGATGTTTTTTAATTCTCCTTAATTAATATCAAATAAAAATTATTTTACTTAAGAACTTATTGTAAATGATGAACTTATAAATGAAATAAAATAATTTTTACCTTAGATAAATGTGAACCTTAAATAATTTGTCAAAAATGATAATTATTTAGTAAATTTAATTAATAATTTTTATCAATCAACTTCAGAATAATTTATTTTCGATATTTTCCAGTTGCTAAATTAACAAATAAACTAAAATTCTTAATTCTAAAATAATTATCAAATAAATACAAATAATAAAAGAAAAAATCAATTAGTTTTTGATAAATAAATAATAGACTAAATAAGAAATTTAATTAAAAACACAATATGTAATTTTATAAATAAAATATGTCTAATTATAAAAAAAATTATAAATATTTTTTACAAAAAGAAAATTCCGAAAATAAATCATAAATTTTACAATTTTTCGAATAAATATTGTAATAATTAGAGCCAAAAAACTTATATTAAGAATTATATGGATAATAAAATTTATTAAAATTAATATAGCTTTTTTAATAATAATATTTCGAAACAAATGTAAGTTCTTATTATAAAAAAAAAGATTTAACATAATATATAGATATAATAGTAGATTTACTTACAAATGATATTTTTTATAAAGAAAATATTATGGAATAGTTCTCTTAATTAGAAATCTCAAAGTGCGATTTAACATATATAAAACTAACTATTTTGAATATGTTTTAAACCAAAAATGAGATTTACCCAAAATAATTGTGTTATAAAATATTATCTGCTGTAGAAAAAATGAGGTTTATATTAGTTAAATAAAATAGGGATTTTTCAAATGAGGTTCTTGAAGATAAAAAATTAAAAAAGTAATTTATTTATTAAATAAAAGAACTTAAGTTTAGTAAATATGTTAAATCTATTGATTAATTAGCCAATAATATGTTACTTTTTTCATTTAATTTTATAGATTGTGTAAGTTTATATAAACATTTAAAAAATAATATGTAAATAGACTTAAATTTAGAGGATTTAGATTAAATTTAAATGATTTTGTCTAATTTTCTGAATAAATATTTTGACATAGATTTTTGTTATTTATTAGATTTCAAAAATAAATTTGAAAATATTAAAATTTTAATTTAATAATAAGAATAAAAAAAAATTATTGTAAAATATATTTATTTATTTATATATTTTAAAAATATTTAAATAGTACTAGATGATTATTTAAGTTTTAAAATATAATTTCAAGATAATTTGATTTAATATTCTATATAATATTAACTTAATACTAATTAATAAATAGCATTAATAGATATTAGACCCTTTGAATACTATTTGTAATTATATTGTAATGATTTTGATGCTTTTTCTTTTAACGATTTGAGAGTTTTAAAATTTATTTACAAAATGAATGAATTTACATTAGATGCTTAATCTTAATGTTTTATCTAAGCTTTATAAAGTAACAGTAATTTCAGTTAAGAATAGCTAAATTAAATAAGTGATAAAATCAAATATAATTTTAGTCTATTAAAGTGATTTGTTTTATTTATTACAAAATAAATTACTTGAAAAGCTATCCATATTGATTTCAATTTGTTAATTTTCAAGAAATTATTAACAATTATAATACATGAATTTTTTTTATATTTATATTCAAATTTAATAAGGTTATTAATTATTATTTTATATAATTAATAATTAGAACTTTTGTATTAAGAATTTTATTTAAATTTATAATATAATTTGTTTATATTATTCTTTTTAACTTTTTTGTATTTTTTTTTTAAAAAAAAATTCTATACAACAAAAATAATAGCAATTTATCCATATTCCTCGCCTCTTAAATAATTAAAAAAAAGTTTTCTAAATTTTATAAAAAATTAAATTAATATAGTTGGTTAACACATTTATTAAAGGAAATCAAATATACAAAGAATATAAAAAAACAAGATTTTATGCATAATTTAATTATAAATATTTTTCTTTTAAACTATACTTTTTTAAAAAAAATATAATATAATTTTATATATGCTAATATAAATAAAAGTTTTTTGAATTATAATTTTATTATTTATAATTTATTGAACATATATAATATAATATAATATAATTTATAGTTTTAAAAGCATATTTTAGTTTTATTTTATAAAAAATATTTAATAGATTTATTATTATAAAATATTTTTATTTACTAATATTTATAATATAAATATTAATAATTTTTCAATTTATATAAACATTTTTTCAAAATTTTAAAAAAATAAAAATAAATTAATAACTATTAATGTTAATATTTTTTATACATATGATTTTAATTTTAGTTTTTTCAAATTAATTTATTTATTTTTAATCAACATAATTATTAATTTTTTAATAAAATATAGGCTACTTATTTTATATCATATATTTAATTTTTTCCATCAAAACATTATTATGTATAGAATATTTTTTATTGCTATTTTCTTTTGCAAATTAAGAAGTTCCTTATGAATTTTATTGGGTTGACTAATCAATTTATTTGTTTTTAACAAATTTTTCAGATTCTTTTTTTGAAACGAATCTACCTTTTATTCTAACTCTTTAATCTGCTACTCTTTTTCTGCAATCATAAGAAATTTTTCTAGTCCAAACTCTTTTCTTTTATTTGTATTTTTAAATTTTAAGTTTTCGCTCTAAATTATATTTCAAAGTATATATATTATCTTATGATATATTTGAAGAACATAATTAATATTATTAAAATAATTAATTTTAAAGATTAAAGTTTTTTTAAAAAAGGATTCTTAATTGTGTAATGTTTATTATTATTATTATTATTATTATTATTATTATTATTATTATTATATTTATTAATTGTATTCTTATTTACATTATTATTCATATTTTTATATCTATTATTACTAAATGAGGATAGGTTATTAAAATTTTACCATTTTTATTTATGATTGTTTTTAATAATAATATAAATTAAGTAATAATAATAACTGCTATTATGATTCTGATATTAAATGTAATTGATTAGATTTTTATTTTATTTTTTACATTTTATTTTAATTTTTTATTTTAATATTTTTTATTTGTATGTTTATTATTATCTTGAATTATTTATTTTTGGATATATTTTATTATTCTTTTAATTAAAAATTACAAATTATTATTTTCTTATTTTTATAGTTCTGAAAATTTAAATTTACGTCAACATTAAAAATTATATAATAAAATAATAAAATATTTTAGCAAATATATTAATTATTTTATATTAATTTAAAAAAAATTTAATCTAAAATAAATAATAAATATTAATTTTACTATAATCTATTCTAAAAAACAAGTTATATATTTTTTTTTATGATATCTTTTTTATTCTATAAATAAGATTTAAATAATTTATTATTTTTTCTTCTTAAAAATTGAATCTTTACTATAATAAATTTTAACTTAGAATATTCTACACATAAATAACTATAAAAATTATTATCTTACTAATAAAGTTAAAATTTAATTTATTTAATAAAAATCATAATACAAATAAAGTTAAAAAAAATATTTTTAAGTATTTATTATTATTATATATTTTATATATTTACTTTAAATTTATTATTTATACTGGAATATTATTTTCTTAAAAATATATTTATAAAATAAATTGCTTTATTTTAAAATAATATATTTATAAATCTTTTTACATATTAGTTTTAAGTTATTATCGATACTAAATAGTTAATATAATTATTTATATTCATCGCTTATATTTTCATATCCTTTCAAATAATTATAATATAAATATTAATATTTAAATAATCATTTAAGTCTTTATTGTTTCTCAAAATTCAAAAATTAATAAATTATTTATTTTAATCAAAAAATTTTAACAATATTTTAAAAAGCTTTAGGATCTTAATTTTTTTATTTAGTTTTTAATTTACGATGCATATATTATATTTCTAATAAGGATTATTAATTTTTTTTTTTACTTTATTATTTATATTTCATTATTAGAGCCAAATTCTTATTTTACAAATAAATTTAAACCCTATATTAATTTAAATTTTATTATAGAAAATTATTTTAATTTTATAATATATTTTTGTTATCTAATTATATTTATTAATTAAAATGGATACACTTAAATTTACTTATAGAAATATTTGCAAGTTTTATTATCAATATTTTTTAATATAATAGCATATGTATATATCAAGTACTTTTTATTGATTTATTTACAATTATAGTTATTATTATTATTATAAATTTAAGTGTGATCATATTAAAGATATGTTAAAATATCTTAATTTAATAATAAAGATATTAAGTATTAAATAAATTTGGATAAAAAAATTAATTTTACAACATCTATATATGGTATTTTTATTTTAAAAAATTATATATGTAAGAGTTTTTATTAAAATTAGGAACGCAGTAATATTAATGATCATTTTAAATAAAATATTTAGTATTTTAATTAATTTTTGATTCCTTCTTAAATATAATCAGAATTATGGTCATTTATAATTATATAAATTAATAATATAATTTTTTTATATATTTAATATTTTTACTTCTTATTTATATTATTTTTATTTTCAAAGCTGATTATTATAAAATTTATAATTATCATAAGAAAATCTTTAATAATTAATACATGGTTAAATATTATTAATTTTATATTAGTATTATTTCTAATAATAAGATTTAAATAAATAAAAAAAAAATATTTTATTTTATTTTATTTATAAACAATATTATAAAAAAATATTATGTTTAAAAATCATTATTAAATGAAAAAAAAAATATAAAGATAAATAAAAAATTTCTAAAATTATTATTATACGATAATTAAAATTAACATAAAAAAATTAAATTGATTGAAAATTAATTAAATTAGCAAATTTTAATAGAATAGATAAAATAAAATTCTAAAGTATTAATTATTTATTGCTTTAAAAAAATACAAAGAATATAAAAATTTAGACTAACAAAGTATTTATATAATGTTAAAATTAAAGAAAATATTCACTTTTTATTATTTTTATAGATTAAATTTTAATATAGTATTTAATAAATCTTTTTTTAATAGATATTAATTCATATTTTATTATTTAACAAAAAAATAATTTAAAAAAATATATTTACTATTTTTTATTATAATTCATATAATTAGTATTCTTTACAAAAAAAATGATTTAAATTAAATAGTATATTTAAATTTAAATAATTTAATAACATATAAACGGATAAAAAGAAATTTAATTAATATATGATAATTTATCATTAATTAATAAATAAATTTTTTATATTATTGTTATTATAAAATAAATTTTTATTAAATATTCTTCTTATACATAAATAAATATAAAAAAATTGAAACAAATTTATTATATTTTATATTATATTATTTTATTTTAATTTTTTTTTTAATTATTTATTCAGTTTTAAAAATATTAATTAAAAATAAAAAATTATTTTTATATTTTATAAAAAAAAAAAGCAAATCAAAATTACAATACAATATTACTCTTTTAATAAATTTTTTATAAAATATTAAATACAGAATATTTATAAATAAAAATATCAAGATATTTATTCATACTTTATCTTAGTTTGAAAAAAAACATTATTTGATAAGCGAAGTTGACAAATATAAACTTATGAAATAAAATTAAATTTTCATATAGATTTATTTTTATTTAATTAATAAATATTATTTCATAATTTTTTTATTAAATGATATTATTTCATGTCAAAAATATTTTCAATTTGTTTCTTTATTTAATAAGAATATATTTTTATAAATAAAGAAATATAATAATTTTTTGATTCTTTTAATTTTATATAGTTGAAAATGATATTTTTAATATTTATAAATTATATTATAAATTTTAAAAGAATTAATATAGTAAATTTGTTAATAATAAATAATAGAAAATAAGATACTTATGTATTTTTAAATAATATAATTTATTATATTATTTTTTTATTTTAATTACATTATTAAATATTCTTTTAAAAGAAATTAAAATAAATATAAACTTATTTGAAAAAAATATAATTATTTTTCTTTTTTAAAACATATAAAAAAACTTTTAATATAAAATTAATACAAAAAAAAATTATTATTAGCTTTATTTTTAAGAAAAATAACTATAAAAATATTTATAATTATTATTTTAAAAAGAATTTATAAAAATAAAAATTATTTATAAAAAAATAAATATAAAAAATAAGGATATTCAAAAAACAAAATATTAAATAATTTATAATTTATAAATAATAATTTCTAAAAAAAATATAAATATGTTTGGATAATAAAATAAAGTTGCACATTACAAAATCTATTAAAGCCTAACATCTAAATTGTAAAATATAAATTATATATAAATATAAAAATACATAAAATTAGAACAGATAAAATATTAAATAGTAAAAAAAGTTTATTTAGATTCAAACCTAATTTAATAGCAGTATCTATTAATTCTTAAGGAGGTAAAAAAACAATTTTATATTATTAATTAAAATTTACATAAATAAAATAAACAAAGGATCTTTAATTCAAGCTAAAAATATTATAGAAATATTAAAAGATTATTCCAAATAAACAGAGTAAAAATTATTTATTTATTTTTAAAAAAAAACTAAAAGTGCACCAATTTATTGCTTTGGTGAAGACTTTGTATTTGGTTCAGCAAACGTAATTTTAATGGGAGGAAACAGATCATTTATAAGTAAAAATATTTATTATTTATTTACTTTTTAAGAAAAATATAAGCAAAATATAGTTTAATTGGATAATTTGGGTTTACAAATTGGGTATATGATTTATCTTAAATTTAAAAATAATATGGAATATCTGTCGTTGATAATTCATTAAATTAAAAAGGATAAAAATTAAATTGTAATAAACCTTTAAATGAATAAGATTTGAATTGGTTTTTTATATCTTTTGCATAAGATGAATTTATTTATTAATCAAAAAAAAAAAAAAAAGGGAAAAAAATAATTTAGTTGAAAAAGAAATGGAATTAAAAAAATTGATTATTAAATATAGAGCTGATAAATTTAATGCTTTAAAATTGTCTAACGAATAAGTAAATTCACAAATTTTATAAAAAGACGTTTTGATGGGGGATGAAGCTAAATAATTAGGGTTTATTTATAAATATATATAATTTAAATATAAATTATAAAGGTTGATTGATGATTTATAAACGTTAGACTAATTATTATATACATAATATCCTAATGCTAGATAAAAAATAATGATTGATGCAGGTATTAATAAATATCTTAATATGGAAATGTTAGGATTTGAATTAAGTTTGTATTCTAGATAAGCTGAATTAATGAAAATCTGAAAAAAAAAAAAAATTATTTATATTTTTTTAATTATTTATAAAAAAAATAAGAAAAACATTTAAAATTATAATAATATATTTATAAATAAGATTAATAAAAATTATTAATTAATTATTTATATACTTTAAAAAAAAGCAAATAATATAAAAATTATAAATGAACAAATTTAATTTAAGTTTTTCAAATATTTTTCTTGAAAAATAGTACTAAAAAAAAATCTATAATCAGAATAGTTTTAATCTTCGAAAGCTACTATGGATATTTATTTTCTTTTACTAAATGCCTTAAATAATAAGCTATTTTATTTAAATGGCATCAAATTCATAAATAATTTATAACAATCAAGTATATTAGATATTCCAATATTTATTAGTAGGTTTATTTATAATAATAGACTTTATAATAAGAAAGAAAGGTTATATTATAATATTATGTGCTTATTAATACACTTGTGCATTTTAGGAATAAACTCTATACATTTGCTAATAATACTAAATTCAATAAGTTCAAAAGATCAAACAGTAGATTAAAACAAATAATTACTTTCAGAAATGTCATAATTATGTATATTGGAAGCAATAAGTCATTTTTTAGTGTGTTTATTATCTTCTAATATATTAATATCATATTTAAGTCTTATAGGAATATATACGACATATTTATTTATAGCAATAAATGATAATTATTCTGTTATAACAATGTCATTATTTGCATTTGTTGCATTATAACTATATTACATATATTAGCATGAAAAAATAAGTAGATAAAATTTTCTTTTTTAATATAATAATAAATTATACTCGAATATATTAAAAGACGGAATAAATTAATGCTTATTTTTTATATCTTATAACTAGAATTTGAACACAATAGATATTTATTTTTCAAATAAGAATTGTGAAATGTATTTTGATAAAGAAAACAATTAATAATTTAAGAATTTTTCTCGTTCTATTTTTCTATAAGAAACTTTTCTGGAAGATTTTAACTTTAATAATGTATTAATGGAAACAAATATATTGATTCCAGATGAAAATTAAAGCAATAAATTAGAAAACACTATTATTAATTTAATTAAAAGTTCTATTGAAAGTAGTAACAAAGTTGAAAGTTTTCGTACTTATATTGGAATTTAAAATAACAAAGAAAATAATGTAAAAAAAAAATTCTTCTTTAAAATTAGCGTATTTGTAAAAAATAATTAATATCATTCTTGTGTTATTTTTCATTAAGAATAGTAAAATAATATTTATCATGATTATTATCATACCAAATATTAAATTTAAAGTTAAAAAACACTATTTTATATAAAAAATATACAGCCTATTCTAGAATAATTGAATTTTTAGACAAGAAATAACAAAGATTTATAATGCTTAGTGTTTAAATCAAACGGGATTATTAATAATTTGTTCCTTTATAATTTAATTATTCAAAATTAATTTAATTGTAGTTTAATTACTGACAGAAAGTTTTTTTTGAAATTTAGTTTGAGAAATCTTTTGGAATTTATTTAAAATACTAATAAGTTTGTGGAAATTTAAACTAATTTTGATATTGAAAAATGCTTTTTATTTTCAAATAAGAAAAGAATTGTGTAAATTATTCAAAACTTCATCTATGAAATACAAGAAAAGTTTGGTAACTCTTAACAAATTGTGATCAAAATTAATAGATTTAAAGAATAATATTTCTTTACAGATATTCTTTAATTTTAAATTGGATTTTCAGGTACTTTTTATTTTGTTTTTTTATAAAATACATATAAAAGGTAATTTAGAAAATCCTAAATTTTGTAAATAAAATAATGATTGGACGATTGAATAATAAAATATTGATGAATCTTATATTAATTATAGTTAGGAAATTGATGAAAAAAATAATTAAATTGAAAATAATAATTATTTGGGAATAATTAAAACACCTTATATTGAAAATTATAATTAAAAATCTAAAGATTATGTTGAATCTAATGTCCAAAATCAAGAAGATGAGTAAGATAAAGAAATAGAAGAAGAAGAAGAGGAATAAGTTTCAATACAAGATATAAAAATATAATAGCAAAAAAGATTATTAGAAAATGCATAAAAAAAAATAAGTTTATTGAAATAAAAATCAAAATCTATTTATAAAAAAAAACAGACATTAATGGATTTATACTAAAACATTTTATAAGTCATAAAAAGTGTAAATCCATCTAATGATTTAACATATTAAAAAGCTTAATATTTGTATTTATAAATAAGTATTAAATTAATTGGATGTTTAGGTCCATACTTTGATATTAGAATAACATCGAATAATGAATTCGAATTCTATATTTATTAAGATATGAAAATTATTGATTTTATTGAAAACTAAAAAGATATCAATGAAAATATATGAAAATATTTATTATATATATAATATATATATATATATAAATATATATATATATATATATATATATATGTATATATATGTATATATATATTTTTAATAATTTTTAATTTTGTCTAAAAAAAATTTTTAAATTATTATAAATTATTTAGTTTATATTTATTTTTATTAATTCATATAATAAAATTAAAATTTTAATTTCAGTTAAAAAAATAAGAATTGCAAAGTATGAAAAAATAACTAATAAGTTCCTCTACAACGTCTTAAAAGCCACCAAACAATACATAACAAAATAAAAGATAGAATACACCAAGAATTCAATAACCATAAAGAAAAAGATTTTTATCAGCATTTGAAGAAAAAACATATTAATATAAACCAATTAGTACATCATTTTCAAATAATAATTAGTTGAATTAATCGTATAATAATCGAAATATAGATTCTATGTAATCATCAGTATAATATTTTAAAAAATCAAGTTTAAAACATTCAAAGGAAGAATTGAGAAACAGTTAAAATTCGGAATAAAAACCAAGAAAAAATCATTCAGTAGTATTTGAATATTTAAATAAAAAAATATTAGATATAGAAAGACAAAATGATGATTTAATATATAAATTATCAAATATTCAAAAATTAAGCAACAATAAGTCTTTTTAAGAAAAAAGTAGATTTTCTTCCAATAAATCTCCCATAGAAAGAAATATTAACTCTTTTTATTAACAAGAAGAATATAAATTTAAGAGCTAAAATTTTATTTTATAATAAAAAAATCTGAAACTATCTCAAAAATGTAAATTTCTTTAAAATAAATTACAAGATCGTAAAAATCTCATAAAGGAAATATATCAAATTCTATAAAAAAAAGATGTAGAAATTAAATAAAAAGATATGTAAATTAAAATAAATAAAAATTGATTTTATAAATTTGTATGAGTAATAAATTAATAAAACAGAATTATCCTTCAAAAATAAACTTAATTAGATAGAATTTTACTTAAATTGTAAAAACAAAACTATTTTTCAATTACAATAATAAGTTGAACACCTCAAAAAATTAAAAACTCTTAAAAATATAACACCTTTAATCACTAATACTACTGATTTTTCTAATTATTATGACCTTGCCTTTAATAATGGTTTGTTATTATTTTAGTTTTATTTTTATTTTTATTTATTTTTTTTCAGAAGAAAGTGATAGTAGAAAATTAGAAATTTTTTAATTAAAAAACTAATTAGAGCATTTAAATCAAAAAAATAAATAATTAGAAGCTCAAATGGAAAAGTTAGATAATCAAAATTCAAAAAAAATATAAGAAATCGATGATTTTTATAATAAAATAGAAAGTATTACTAATGAAAGTCAATTATTATTTAAGGTTGAATTCAAACACAATAGTAATAATTTGTTAGAAAAAGTATATAATATGATTAAATTTATTATAGAAAATAAACAAAAAGAGTAAAAAAAAATTAATTATATTTTTTTTCTATTAAATAAAAAAAATTAAAAAGTATTGTAAAAAATATTGAAAATTTAAAATACAAAATAAATATTTAAAATGGAAAAGAAACTAAAAATGAATATAATATTTTATAATACAACCAATAATAAGAATAGTAATTTCCTTAAATGGATTTTTAATTAAAAAGTGAAAATAATGATTATAAGACGAAATATTTATAGTTATAATAAATAAATGATGAGAATATTAATCAAATAAAAATTCTTTAATAAAAATTACAAGAAAAAGAATAATTTAAAACAGAAAATACTTACTAAATAGAAAGCGAAAACCAAAATATGAATAAAAAATTAGAAGAAAAATTAAAGTAATTCTAAGAATTATTTGAAATAAATAAAACATAAAGTAACGAAATAGAAATAATATAGAAAGAAAAATAAATAGAAATATAAAATTTAATAAAATAAAAGAAATAATTTGAATAAGAAACGGAAAAAATAATAAATCAATTAAAAGAAATAAATGAAATATAAAAATAAGAAATAAAAATATTAAAGGAAAAAATAGAAAATGAGCAAAAAAAGAACATGGAAAACATACATATGTTAAATTAATAAAATATTTAATATTAATAATAAATAAAAAATATGAAAAACCAATAAGATTTATTACTAAATCAAATAAATGAATAATAAATTAATTTTTTAAATTAAATTAAAGAATTAAACAAATAATTAAATGACAAAAGAATTATTTTATTGAAAAATGATAAAGATATTTAGCTTTTAAAAAAGGAAAATGAAAAATTAAATTAAGTTTTTTAAAAATAAAAAATTATTGGTGATTATGTTTTACAACTAGAATAAAAAAATTAAAATTTAATTCAGGAAAATCATATTTTAAAAAATGAAAATAATGATATTTTATAAAATTTTTAAGAAGAAGATCATGTTTAAAAAACAAATGAAAATAATCATAATTAACAAAAAGAAATTGATTGTAATATATAATAAAATGAAAAAATTCATAATATAAAATAGAAAATTATTAATTTAAATGAAAAAATATTACTTTTGACACAAGCAAATGAAAATTTATAGTTAAAAATTGAGCTTTTGAAAACAGAAAATGAGAATTTAAATAAAATAAATGATAATTTTATAATAGAAAGTGAAAATTTTAAGAAATTAAAAGAAGATTTTAATAATTAATTTAAAATTTAGAAAAATCAAATACAAGACTATTTAAAAGAAATTGAAGAATTAACAAAAGGAAATGAAAAAGTTACAAAAGATATTGAAAAATAAAAAGATGAAATTAAAATTATAAAAGATAATGAATAAAATTTATAAAAATAGCATGAATAATTAATCAAGGAATAAGAAAATCTAAAAAATATAAACTTAAGCTTACTAAAAGATGAAGATAAATTAAAAAAATAAAATGATAGTTTAAATCAAGAAAAGGAAAATTTAATAAACGAAAAAGAAAATTTAATAAAAGAAAAGGAAAATTTAATTGATTAAAATAAAGAGTTATATAACGAAAAAGAAAATTTACAAAAAAATAATCTTAATCTTATATAAGAATAAAAAAAATTAAAATTTGAAATCTAAAATGATTAAAAGGAAAAATAATCTATTATTGAAGAGAATGAATTAATTAAAATAAATATTGAAAATTTGAAATTAAATTATTTTTAACTTTAATAATAAATTAATAACTTAAAAATTAAAGACGAAAATCAAATAGATTAAAAAAATTTAAAATTATAAGAAAATTAAAATTAAGAAAAAGAAAACTTGATATAATCGCTTTAAAAATAAATTGAAAATTCGCAAAAAGAATAAGAAAAATATAATGACTAATTGTAAATTTATAAAAATTAAATGGAAATGTGTTAAGATGAATTGTAAATGTATAAAAACAAAAATTAATAATATACCGATTAATCACATATTGATAATTAAAATAAGGAAATTTAAATATTCATAGATAAACTAAATAAATACGAAGAAGATATAAAAAATTAAAAATATGAATTAGAAAATATAAATAAAGAGAATGAACAAAATATATTAAAAATAAAATTATTTTAATAAATAAAGTAAGAAATAGATTTATAATAAGTAAACGAAGAAAAAGAAATAAGAGAATTAAAATTATAAATTAAATAATATTAAAATTAAAATACTGAATATTTATAATAAATATCTAAATTATAATTACAAATAACAGAAATTTATTAAAACAAAGAGAATTTGGAACATTAAAATAATTAATTTATTTTATAAATAGATTAATTAAAAAATTATTTATAAGTAATTTAAAATGATGAAAGCTTTTTTTATTTATCGATTGATAAAATTTCAGAAAATGGCATAAAAGATGAAATTTAAGAAGATCAAGATATCTTAAAAAGCCTTAAATTTATTGTATATAAACTTTATAAATCGGCAAACAATATTTCTTAAATAGAAAAGGAAAAAATAAACATAAAGTTATAAGAAAAAAATGAATAAATAACTTTTTTAAATTAAAAATTATAAGAACTTTTACACATTCAAAAAATGTTGAAAAAGTCAGTAATTAAAGAAATTAATGATGAGAAAGATATGGATAATACCAGACTCGACATTAGTCCTAATACTCCTAAAGAAGAATATTTCTAAAATGAAGAAGATATAGAAGAAATTGTAATTAATTTATATAAAAATTTAAAAATTTTATTACTTTATTGATTTTTTTTAAATTTGAAACTTATTTATTTAAAAAAATTATAATATAATTACAAATATTTATTTCTAGTTTTGCTAATAATAATCAGATAAAATGAAAAAACTTAAGTTTGATATTAATGACTTAAATTATTAAAGAGATTAACTAGAGTTAGAAAATAATAGACTTTTAATTGAAGTTAGAGATTTTGAAGAAAATGAAAAAAAATTTAATATTCAAATTTAATTACTTAAAGATGAAATAAAAAATTTATAAAGTTAAGGAGATTCTTATTTTAAATAAAATATAAAAGATGCTTTGATATAACTTTTGTAAAAAAATATAATAACTATTTTTTTTTATTTAATATTTTATTATATAGAACCACATTAGATATTAAATATTTAAATATAATAAAAAATATGTTATAATTTAGTGAATATGAAAAATAAAATGTATAAAAAACTCTATCCAAATTAAAAAAGAAAAATGGTTGGTTTTGATAAAAAAAATTAATTTTTTTCTATATATATATATAAGAAAAAAATATTTATATAAATATATATATATATATATATAAAAAAATTTATTTTAATTTTATTTGATTATAATTTTATATATATATATTTAAATTTATATATAATTTTTTTATATTAATAAATTTTGTTTATTTGAAAACTCTTTATATAATTTATATATATCATTTATTTGTTACGATTTTTTATTTTTTTTTATTTCTTTTCAATCCTATTTTGGTTTTTACTAAGATGGTACAATATCTTCTTTCTTAAATCCATACTCCTAATAGAAATTAATTATTTTTAATAGATATAAATAAATAAATATGTTATACTGTTCTTTTATGGTCAACTTAATAGATATATCTTTAATAGAAATAAATTATAAAAATAACATCTATTAAAATAAAATATAATTGTTATTAAAAATAAAAAATTTTAAACCATCTCTAAAGCAAGAAAGTCTTTTTAGAAGTGGCATAGTAATAACAAAAGCAAATAAATCATCAACAATAGTATTAAGGAATTTATAAATCATTGTTCTCCAAGGAAGATGTTCTACACTTTTAAGTTTATAATTGATATAAAGTTAAGGAGTCATATTAATAAATCCAAAAAGATAAATAAATCCAACTGAGGTTGTAACACAGAATGAATACCACCCTTTATGCTCTTCATACATTAAAGAATATATAGTATATCCTATAAAAAGAGGGAAAAAAGCAATATATAAATATTTGCAGGCTGTTTTATCATATTCTTCAGTAGTTCTTGCCTTTTAAATATATTTAATTTTATTATATAAAAAAAATGGTTTTTACATATTAATTCTCATGATCAGCTTAAAAATAAGGAAATTTTCCATCTGCTCGTCTTTTGCATTAAGCTGTTTTACAATTTTCCAAATAGTAACAATTATTTCAATACCTGAGCTTATTAAAATAACATAACTTGTATTTTCACTATCATGTAAATACAAGAATACTATAATTTCGAAAATCAGACCTGTATATAAACTTCTTAAAGATAATCCTTGGAATTCCTAAAGATTATTCCAGTAAGAAATATCGTTTTTTATAGCCAAAAATTAAAAAACTGAATGTAATAAAGAAACTGTGAAAGTTAAGGAAAGATAATAAGGATTTGTTTCTATTAACATTTCCTTTATTTAATCTATTGATGAATCATCTGATAATCCATATTGATCTTGAAGTTTTAGAGATTCTTCAAGTTAATTTATCATTAAATATTTAATGTTCCAATAGTTGAAATATTCGAATGTTATATTATATTATTATATATTTTCTTATACAGTTCCTTCTTCTGAATCTTATTTACATAATAAATCTTATTCTCTTACCCAAAATTAGGATAAATCTAGGATTGGTTTATATTTTTTCGTTTTTTTATCGATTTCTAAAAATTCTATTTTTTTATTTAATTTAATTTTTTTTTAATTTTTTTTTTACTTATTAATTAAGGAGGTATTTGGCCTAATTTATAATTATTAGTATCATGAATTAATTAAATGAAAAATTTAGAACGATAATGAGGCTCTTTTGTTTAATTTTTTTTGTGAACATTTTCATTTGTTGCTTATGTGTTATTAGATAGTAGATTTTGAACTGACTTTTTTAATTTCTTTTCTTTTTCGACTATTAAGTCTTATGATGCGAATACTAACCCTGTTCTGTTTCGGTTTAGAATTGATACATGAACTACTGGATAAGGTTTTGTAAACAACTCATCAGGCTAAAATGTTAATGTCTTATTGAATTATGAATAGTAATTATATTATAGGTTTTTTTCACTAATTTCATATAATGTTTTTTTTCCTTTTTCAATTGTGAATTATAAAGTCTTTTTTTTATATTTATTTATTATATTTTTATTTTTTTACCAAGTAATCATCGCTTTAAAATAAATTGGATATTACACCTTTTTCACCTATAGGAGGATTATAGAAAAAGCCTGATATCATATTATATGCTAAAAAAATTAATAAGATATAGAATAATGAAGAAAATGATCTTGGTTATTATTGATTTTACTATCTTTGCTAATTTTATTGCTGGTTTTATATATTATTGGTAGTCTAATTTATGGTATTTTATTATTAATTTTATTGCACATGATTATATACAGTTTCTTTTTCAGTTGTTTATGGGTTATTATTATCCATATTTTTTTTGGTTTATCCTTTATTTATATATATTTTTAATTTCTTTTTATAATTGTTATTTTACTTTTGTATTTATTTTTAATTAGGATAAATTTAAAATTTAGTAGTAATTTTTATATATAAATGTGTTAATTTAAAATAGATATTACTTTATTATTTGTTCTGAGGTTTTTTTATTTTTTATATAATTTTTATTAAAAACTCCAAATAACAAAAAAATGTCTTCGTTATCTATTCTTTCTTTAATTTTTTTTATGTTAATTTCGAGAAATAAAAAAAAATCTAAAAAATTGATATTTATTAAATTTAAAAAATGTAAATTATTTCGATTATATAATAACTATAAAAATTAAGAAAACATAAATAAAATGTATAATTTATGTTATATTCTAAAATTAATTAGCTTCAATTTAAAAACAAGTGAATATATACATATATATATAATACAAATATTAATTTTAATTCAAAAACAAAATTTGATTTTTATGTGATAAATATACATATAATTTTTTTTTTTCTTATTGCTAATAGTTAGATAATATAACAACTTGAAGTTTATTTTATAAATTTCATAATTTTATAATATTATATTAATATAAAAAAAATATTATTAATCAATGATATTTAAATTCTATAAATACTATTAATATTATATACAAATTCAGTTTTTTAAAAAAATAAAGGTAAATAAATAAAATAAAACTTTCTTATTATTTAAAAAATAAAATCAAAATAATAGAAGTGATAAAAATTACAAAAAATGAAAAATTAGTAAATTAAGCCTTATCAACAACAATAAGAACATAAAAAAAAAATTGACGATTAACGAGTAAAATTAGATTTATTACATTCGTTTGGCTCATCATTTTATAATGGTTATAAAAATGCCTTAGTAAAAAATAAAATATAAAAAAAATAATAAAAAATATTAAATAAAAGGGAATAATGGAAGAAGATGGCTATAATTTATTATTTCCAGTTGGCAAATATATTGGAATAAAACCACATGATAAAAATGATATGGTATTTTTACGTTTAACAGAAAATTTAGAAAAAATAATTTGTTTAACCATTTCCCCAAATAAAAAATTTGTGGCTGTTTGCGAAAGATTGAAATAAGATGAAGAATCGTTTAAAAGATTCCCATAAGTATCAGTTTACAATATCAAATCGAATACAATAAAAGCAAATTTATAAAATGAAAAAAAACAATTTTCATATCCAGATACATAAACAGAGGCATTTATAGCCATGTGTTTTTCACATGATTCGCGATTTTTGGCCTGTCTGACTGATTCTCCTGAATATAAATTAGTATTTATCGATTTATTGGCTAACAAAAAGGACATAGCTGGCCTTATATTAAAAATTCCAATAACAAAAGTGACTATTTCTCCGAAAGATAATCATTAAGTGGCGATTTCCGGGATAAACTGCTTTAAAATATTAAGAGTATAAGAAGGTTCATTTGCATACGTAAGTGAGAACATAAAAAGACTTCCATAAAATTAAACATTTACAGACCATATATGGTTTGATGAAAAAAAAATAGCTTTAAGTAATGATAAAGGAGAAATTTATATAATATAAGAAAACGAAGTAAAATAATATATCGAAAGTGGATTTTAAATTGAAGGTTTGGGAATTAATTGTATGGTTGCTTTCACTAAAGGACTTATTATTGGAAGCGATAATGGTGTATTTGCGCTTTGGTTGAAAAATGAGAATTTAAGTGATGAAAATAATGAAGATGATTTTAATATTATTTATATTAGGAGTTGGAGTTCAGATAGAGGATAATGCGTTTTATCTATCTAAATTACCTAAGCTGAAGATTTAATGGCTGTTTCATTCAAAAGTAACGATATTGCAACTTTTGATTTGACAAAATTATTGCCTTAAGTACCAGAATCAATTGAAAGTTTGAAGTAAAATATTAATTATATGGAAAAAAAATTGAAGTTTGATTATGTTTTTGGAGGGTTCCATTTAGGACCAATTAGCTGTATGGATGTTTGCTTATAAAGACCTCTAATTGTTACTTGCTCGTAAAAAGATTCTACTATAAGAATCTGGAATTATGTTAATTTTAGATGCGAATTAGCAAGTAAATAATATTTGTATATAAATATTATATTATATATGTATATTTTATTTTATTTTTAAAAAAGGAAAATTTATTACTGATAATAATGAAAAATCTCCACTTTTAAGTGTAGCTTTTCACCCATCTGGATACTATTTGGCAGCTGGGTTTATTGATAAGTTTAGAGTTTATCATGTTTTGAAGGATGAATTGAAACTTTTTAAAGAATATCCAGTTAAAAATGCAACTTTGCTTAGATTCTCGAGTGGAGGATAGTATTTGGCTGTGGCTTATTTAATGTCGAAAAATTAATCAAATTAATATTGTATTAATATATACAATTCTTATTCTATTTAGATTATAGTAACTCTTAATGGGCCACCTAGTTAAGTAACTGAAATTATTTGGGGGCCTTTTGATGAATTTATTTTGAGTATTTCTATTGATGGAACTGTTTATAGATGGTATTTTTTTATTTTTATTTCTAAATATTTAAAATAATTTTAGGGTTCCTTTTTTTTCATGCTTAACTTCTAATATGAATAATACTTTCCTTAATAGGAGTGAAAAGAAATTAGATAAACCTAATATGAAGGTAGGTTTTACTAATTTTTTATTTATTAATTAAATTTTATTTTTTTAAGGAAAAATATAAATATACAAGTCTTCTATATAATAATTAAACAAATTTAATTTATGCGGCAGGAGGGGATGAAAGTAAATAATTTAAAATTTAATTTTAAAATAATAATTAATAAAACTAATTAGATAAAGGAATTGTATATGGTTATATGGATTAAAATGAACTTGAATAAAAAGAAAAATTAAGCCAATAATATGGAAATAATACTATCTTATATGGATAATAGATATAAGATATGGATTTTGAATTAAAAAATTATAAAATCACATAATTTTGTTTTTTATAAAGCTTTTATAATTATTATGGTATAATAGCAGGAACGAACTAAGGAGCAATAAAAGTAAAAAAAAAAATATAATAATAATAATAATAAATAAAGGTTTTCGGGCATCATTTTAGTAGTATCCCTTATGAAACAATCTAAGCTCATTGTGGATAAGTAACATAAATAAAAACATCTCCAGATGGTCGTTATATATTTTCAGGAGGAGAAGATGGAGCTATATTTATATTTTAAGTAATAAATAATATATAAATAAAATATGAAATAAAATAAAAAAGGTTTCTGAAATTACTAAAGATGGTCATTTATTAAGTAATCGTAATGGAGATTTTAAAGCAGAGGAAGAAACAACAGTTACAGATGTAAAAAATAATATATAAAAGTAATAATAAATAAATAGAATCCACGAGCACTTGTAGTTGATGAGCATTTAGCAGATGTAATAATGGTATATAAAAATGAAATAGAAGGGTATGTGTAAGAATAAGAAAAAATTCAAGCGGAATATAAAGATTTTAAGCAAAGGATGAACGAGAATTTACAAGAAGAACGTTCAATAATGGAATTTAAGATGTAAAAAATTAAAGAACAATATGAGAATGAGTTAGTGAAGTAAAAAAAGATATATGATGAGTTAAACTATAATAAATAAGTAGTAGAACAAGATTATAAAATAGTAATATAAACTTTAGAAGAAAAACATTTGAAAGGTGTGGAAGAATTGGAAGGTCTTTATGAGAAAAAATTAGGGTTTGAAAATGAGAAATATATGTAATAAGAAATGGAAATGAAAGAAGAAGCTTTAAAATTTGAGCGAACAATTAAGGAATTATAAAAAAAGCATGATAATAATATTAATATGTTAAAAACAGAATTTAATTAAAACTTTCATAAAGCTTAAAAAGTTTACGAAAACATGAAATTAACAGCAGATGATGTCAAAAAACTTTACGAAGAAAAGCTTTCTTAGTAAGAAGAAGAACATGAAATCGAAGTTAGATAAATATTGGAAAATAATCAAAAAGAATGTAATGATTTAAAAGGGAAATTTTAAGAATTAAAGAATAAATCTAAAAAAATTAATACATAATTAGAAGAAATACAAGAATAAAATATTAATTTGAAAAAAACTTAAGAAGATAAGGATAATTAAATAAATTCTTTAAAATCTAAATTAAAAGAACAAATTAGTTAAAACGAATTGCTAAGAAGCGAATTCAAATCTTTGGAAGAAATACATAAAAAAAAAGAAAAAAAAATATAAGATTATAAATACAAAATCTCTGATTTATAAAAATCTAAGCATGTTCTCTCTTTTAGAACAACTGAAATGAGAAAAAGTTTAGAACCAAAAGAAGTATATATTTTTATATATTAATAAAAATAATATATATTTAATATTATTAATTAAAAAAATAGTCTTAAATTGAGAAACTAAAAGAAGAATTATTTAAATTAGAAGGGGAGTTTGAAGAAATGTTATAAGTGGCTTAAAAGTCAAATGAAGAATTGAAAAAAATGCAAATAACAGTTGAAAACCTCAAAAAAAATTTAAAAAGTTAAATAGAATAAACAAAAAGCAAGGATTAATATATAAGATAAATTATTATGGATATATATAATTGTGTGGAAAAGAAAGATAGAAAAGAGTGGGCAGATGAGATGAAACGTTTTTATTAAATATATGTATTAGATACATAAAAAGATAAAGAGCTAAAATAGTCAATAAATGATGAATAAGGGTAAATAGAAATGCAAAAATAAGTATAATATTTAGAAAAGTCTATTTATTAATTAGATAAAGCATCTATTAAATTAACTTTAAGAAGAGATAAAGAAATTTATAAAAAAACAAAAGAAAACACTGAATTAATTAATGAAATTAATGAAATGAGAAAAAATAATTAAAAATAATAAGCGGAAATTCAAAATTTACTTATATAGTTAGATAATAATAAAAAAGAAAATAACAACTTTAAAAATGAAATAAAAAGAATAAAAAGTTAGTTATTAAAAAAATAAAAAGAATTTAATATGTTTGAAGAAAACAATACTTAAAATAAAGTTTTAAATCCATTTTTCGAATCTTCTTTAGATAAATAATAACCTTTTAATAATACTTCTTGTAAATTTTAGCCAGCAAACACACTTCCTGTATTAAAAAAAATGAATAAACTAGATGATAATTCGAAGTCTTAAGGAAAAATAATTAAAGGGCTTAATTTTGATATTAAAACTTTAAATACTTTTGACAAAGCTAAAATGATGGAAACTGTTACTGATTTAGAATTAATAAAGTAAAAATTAGCTTCTATTGAAAAATAATACAAAGGATTATAAAATAAAGTAAAAAAACATTTAAATGATTATAAATGTGGTGATTTTTAATTAGAAAATGAAATTAATAAAAGTAATTTTAATAATTCTTTGTTTGATAATCACTTATTTGATTCTTAAGTTTAAAATTGATTTAGTTTTTTTATATTTTTTTTCGCTTATTTTATATATATAAATAATTTAATAAATAAATTTAAATAATAATTATATGGTTTTTTGTTTTATTTATAAGAACAACAAATTAATTTATATATATTCCTTGTTTTAATGTTTTTTTATATTTTCTTTAACTTTTTTTTAAAAAACTTAATAAAAATAAGGAAAAAAAAATGGATAAACTGCCCCTTTTTCCGCAACGGAATTTTTTTTAAAAAAAATATTACAGAAAAAATATAAAAATAAAAAAATATATATAATGATGGTTTGGCTTTTTTCACAAATTTCTAAAAAAATTATCATCATCATCATCATCTTATAAATAATTATTTTTTTAGGAAATTTGTTTGTTAAGTTTTTCGTTTTTTTCTTCTTATTATTTATCCAAATCAAAATCTTTTGAAATGTTACAACTTTGCTTACTTTAAATTATTTATTATTCATTTTTTATTTCTGCTTCCTTTTAAATAATATGATTTCTATTTTAATTTATTTAATATTTTTCAGAAAATAATTGTCTGGTTTTTCTTGGTTTTTTTTATAAACTTGTACTTTCTTTATTCCTGTATATCTTCTCATTGTCTAAATATATATATTTTACATGATTTAAATTATTATTTATGCCTTTTTATTATTATTTTTCATTTTTTTTTTATGTTTTCTCATTTAATATGTTTATCTTTTCCTGTATTTGTTATTCTTCTTTACTGAGTCCATAAGTTTAATTTTTTTCTTAACTTTTTGAATTATCCTAATCTTTTTTCATATTTTATTATAAATAAATACAAACTGCTGTTATATCGTCAATAACCTCATAATTCTATTTTATATAAATTTAAATAATATATTAATATTTTAATACTTATTTCCATTAAATATAAGCTTCTTTTACAATTTTCTAACATCCCATTTATGGATTTTTTCTTAAATAATAAGGAATAATTTATATCATTACCTGTTATAAAAAATAATAATATATTTTTTTAAAACAAAAAAAATGTTACTTGTCTATTATTTAGAAATTCCCAAATTCCATCAGAAGCAATAACTATAAATTTTTCTTTTTCTGAAATATTAAAAAACTTAATATCTAACAAAAAAAAAGGTTTTTTGTTAAAAAAATAAAATAAAAACCTGGTTCACAAATAACTCCACACTATCCTGCAATTAAATCTCCAAAGCTTCTTGACATAGCCAATCCAGGAATATCCTCATACATCATCCAAACTCTAGCCGGTCCTAAAGGGTCTCCATTAAGGTTTCTATAAGAATCAACTCTTCCTCCTTTTTTTTCAATTCTTTTTTTTTCAACAGGATCGTCTGCTTTATGATCAAAGGAAAGTGGTTCAGCATCCCAAATACCTTCTTTTTCTTGAGCTAAAATAGCTCTAGAATCTCCTGTGTTTGCGCACCATAATTTATTACCTATTAAAAGTATAATAATAAACGTAGATCCACTAAAACTACAATCTATTTTACTTTCAAGAAGTTTTTAAGATAACTATAAAAAAGAAAGTCTTAAACAGCTTCCTATGTATTCCTCATCTGTACATTATAAATCTTTCTCGAGTAAGTTTTCAAGTATTTTTGGATACTAGTTTCTTAAAAATGCAGAAATATCATGTCCATAAACGCCATGTCCATCACAAACACCAAATAAATATCGATTTGGAAGTTTGTTTAAGTTTTCTTATATTATAAAATTGTCTTAGTTTCTTTTTGGACCTTATAAGTTTGTTCCAGCTTATGTATAATATGAATATATTATATGATTATCACTTTTCTTAGTTTATTCTTCAAGCCTTTTATTCATTTCAAGCTTTTTTAATTGTTTTTCTTGAAGGTTTTGAATGTTGGTCTGATGAATTTTTTCTTGTTTTGGATTTTAGTCATGTTTTTAAACTACTTATTGAAATTCAATTATTGCTTCAGATTTTTATTAATTATTTTGATGTTTTTATATTACTTATTCAAAGTTGTTTTAATTTTTTTAAAGGTTATCAAGACTTTTTAAGGGTTTTAATATTTTATTTGAGTTTTAAAGATTACTATTTAGTTTTTTTTAGTTTTTTTTGTTTTAATTTATTTTTTTACATTCCTTTGTTTTCTGTTTAAATCTTTGGTAATTTAATATTTGAGATATTTTTTTTTTGAAAAATTAAATCTTTATTTAAATAATTATATATAAAAAATAAATGAATTATAACTTTTTAACATTTTTTGTTTTTATATATTTTTTTTTAAAAATCGTAAATTATCAAAAAAAAAAATGAATTATATATCCTTTTTTTTAATAGAGTTTTTTTTTTAAAAAAAAAGAATAAAGGAGAGAAAAAATCATGATAAAATGTAATATATTTAAAAAAATAAATACCGTTATATAGGTTTTTGTCATTTAATTATTTTTTTAAGTTTTTACTTTATTATTGTTCTTCTTTATTTTATTTCAATAAATAAAAATTCTTTAATGTTTATTAGCTTTAATTAATATATTTATTTTTTATCGTTAAACTAAATTAATTTTAAATATTAGGTGCAATATTAAGATTTTTTTTTATATCTTCTAATATTTGTATATTTCCTTTTTTTTCATAAACATTTTCATTTTTAGCTTTTTTAAAAAGTTAATTTTTTTTTTTTAAATAATATTTTTAATACACACATAACTTTTTTATACTTTCTTTGTTGCTTTTAAAAGTATATTATCTAGTCTACTAAGCTGATAATGGTAATTATTATAAACATTATTTATTTTAAATTTTAAAATGTTAACTAGAGTTAGAAGTAAAATTTCTATATATTTAATTAATTTCTTTTTCTTTTTATTCAGTAGATTATGATCTTTTATAAATTTAATACACATTTTATAAATTTTGTTTTGAATTTGAATTTTTTTAAATCATTTTAATATTAATTAACTTTTTATTTTTAAAAAATATATTTTATTACAAATTCTTATTTATTATAGAATAAAATTATATATATTATATTTAAAATTATTTATTTCATATAATATTATTTATTAGAAAATAAATATAAAAAATTCATTTTATATTATTATAGGTATAAAAAAAAAATATTAATAAAAGCATAAAATAAAATTATATTTATTTAAGAAACAATATAAATAAAATTTAAATAAAAGTAAGATTTATTAAATACAGAAATATATATATAGTAACAAATAAATTTTTTAAATAAACTATAAATAAAATTAAATAATATAAAATACCTCAATTATATTTAATATTATGTATAATTGGTTTATAAAAAAAGAAAGTATAAATAGTTATTATAATTAAGATAAGATAATTTTAGTAAAAAAAATAAAATTGATGATTATTATTAATTATCAATCATTGTTATCTTTATTTATCATTTAAATCATTAGACTTTGATGTTAACGAACAAAAAAATTATAATCTATTAATAACAATAAAATAGAATAAAAAAATATTATTTTGATTTACCTTTTAGGCATTTATAATAAATTCGTTAATTTTTAAGTTCTTAATTCAATCAAAAATACAGGTTTGTTAGGATATACTTCTTTTAAGAATGCATAATTTTTTTATTAAATAAGTTCTGAAACAGAATGAATGTATTAACATCTATTACCATATGAACAAAAACCGTTAAAAAAATACTTTTTACAAGGCTTTGTTTTGTAATTTTAATGCAAATGATTTTTATCTTGTAACTCTTCTTTTCCATGAGCAAAAGAGCACTAAAAATAAAATTTAATGAAATAAAAAAAGTTTTTAATAATAATAATATATGAAAAAATAAATAAAAAAATAACTAAAATAAAATAAAATAAAAAATATTTATTTTAACTTTGTTTTATATATATTTATATATATTAATTATTATAATATTTTTGTACTTTGTCTCCAAATTTACACCAGTTTGTTGTAATCCAATTTTTGCACATTTCAGTTTTTATTTTTTTTGTGTATTCTTCTATATATCTTATTTTTTCTTCTTATGTTTGAAAAACAATCTTTTTAGGTTTAACACTTATTTTATAAAAAATTAATTTTTTTATTGTTTTTTTTAAAAAAATAAAAATAAAAAAAAATATTATTTTATGTAAAGTTTTATATTTTCGTTATTATTTAATTACTCTATTTCAAATCTTTCCTACTTTTATATGAATTTTTCTAACTTTGGTGGAATCATTGAGCTTTTTGCATTATCTTCCGATTCAGAATGGTTTGGAGTAGAAGCTTTCGTTGAATAATTTGCTTACAAGTTCTATAAAAATAATTATAAATAAATTATATATTTATAAACAAATAAATCTAATTTTTATATTACTTATATTGAAGATAGAGAATAAATAGATTGTTATAATTATATTGTAGTCTAAGAATACTAATACATTTACTAATATGTTTTTTAATTTTCTTTATTTTTTATTTTTTTTGAAAATATATATTTTGTTTATTAAATAATAATAAATTAATTAATGAAATATTTTTTATTTTTTATTATATATATATAATATGATTAATTTTTTTTAATTAATTAATTTGATTCCAGTTTTAAAATTATTCCAATTTTTTAAGCAAAATATTTATTTTTATTAATTTTTATAGAAATATTAATATACTTAAATATTATTTAATTAACTTTGAAAATAAATTACAAAATTAAAAATAAAAAAATACAATTCATCCTTTTTAAAACGAAAAGTTTGCTTAAAATTTTCGATTTAAAAAATATTAAAAATTCGGAATTTTTTATTTATATATAATTAGCTTTTTTATGATTTTTTTTATAAGTAAAAAATTATTTAGAATATAAATCTCGCGCTTAAATTTCTTAAATATATAATTATATTTTTACAAAATGTTTATTAAAAAATTAAGTTATTTAATTTTCTATAGTTTTTTTTTATTTATAGCGATTAAATTATTTTTATAATTTAAATGATATTTTTTAACATTTTAAGTTATTTTATTTAATTATAAAAAAAAATATACTTTAAATTTAAATGTAGTTGCATTTTTTTACATTAAATTAATAAAATTATTTTTTAGATAAAAACATAATTTATAATTATTAATCCTTTTAAAGCTAAACAGAAACTTTTTTTTAAAAAATAGTTCTAATTATATATAATAAAAAAAATATTATAATAGAAAAAAAAATATTATATGTATTTTATTATATATATTATAACAAATATTTAAAGTACTTGAAATATTTATTTTATTTTTAATAAATAAAAATTTATTATTTTTACTTTAAATATAATGTATTCATTTTTTAAATAGATTTTTATTAAAAATTAAATAAATAAATATAATATTCTAAAATGGTTTTTTTTAGTTAGGATTTTTTTATCTTTATTTTAAGTAATCTATAAATTATTTTTTTAATTTTTCGAAAAGAAAGTTTTTAAAAATAAATATAAGAGTCCCTTTTATTTTCTCTTCCAGGTTAACCTTAAAATTGATGATTAATAAAAATACATAGAAAAATAATATTTAAACAATCATATAAAAGAAAAGGGGATAAGAAGGAAAAATAAAAAGATTTTAAATGGTAAATAAAAATAATAGTAAATAACCAAAGCTATATTAATTTATTTTTAGTATTTTTTTTTTAAACAGTTTGGAAATATATTATTTAGCAATAATTTTAAAAGTTTAAATTGTTTGTTAATTAAGACTTTTCAAAATCAATTTTTTCTTCTGTTATTATTTTTAAAGGGGAAAAGGGAAATTAATATACACAAATTATTAAATTAGTTTTCTTTTTATATTATACATATTCAATATTAGTTTAGAAGATAATAATTAACAAATGATTATTCGAAAAATTAAAATTCTTCAAAACACTAAATTTTGCATCAATATTTATAATTAAAATATATATTCTCGCTCATTTTGAAATAGCGGTGGAAACAATTAATTATAAAATCTTCACAATATATTTTTTTCATTTTGATTTTTTTTTAAAAATAAATCAAATATGAATTCTAGTAAAGAATATATTTTTATAATAAAGTATATATTTTAAAACAATATAAAACTTAGAAATTTAAAGTTGTGTAAATATAATGAAGTTTATATATTTTATAAAAAAAAATTTTCATTTTTTAAAATCTTTCTTAATAATATAATTTGATAATAATTTATTATAATATAGGCATATATAAGGTATTTCATTAATACAAATTTATTTTTTAAAATAATATCATAGATAATTATTTTTATTATTTATTAAAATAATTTAAATTTTAGTTAATTTATTAAAAATATAAATATATTTATTTTTATTGAAATTCAACTAATATTTAAATTTCTCAATGATATTATTAAATTTAATATCAAAATTTTCTTTATTTTCCATTTATTTATATATTTAAATATTCATAAATTTTTAGTATTTAATTTAGTAATTATAATATTTAATTTAATTTTTATATTTATTATATGACAAAAACATAATTATATATGCGTTTTAAAATATTTTAATATTTGATATAAAACAATGATTTTTTGAATAATTAAGGCATTAATTGCGACAAATTTAATTTATCAATTAAAAAGTTCTGAAATTTAATAATAATTATTAGTAAATTTATTTATTATTAATATAAACATTATTTTTTTATAATAATTATAAAATTAAAATTTTCTAAAATATTCATATAATAAAAATACATTATATTATAAATATTTAATAAAGAAAATATTAAATTCTAAAAATTATATACAAAAACAAAACAAAAAATATGATTATAATAATATTTTAGAATAATTTTACTATTTTTATAATATAAAAAAGTTATTAAAAATAAAATGTTTATTATAGTTTTAAATATTTATTTGAATAAAATTATAAGTAATTGTATTTTAAAAGATCAATTTAACATTATTATTATATATTATAGTATAATATAAATTTATTAATTTATTTTTTTGTAATTCTTATTGATTTTATATATAATTATTTGAAGTAAAAGGTTATACTAAATTTAATATTTTTTTAAGTTATACATATTTGAGCTTGAATAAAATTCAATAAATTTTAATCTTTTATACATATATATTATTTAACTTTTCATAACTATTTTATTAAAAAAATAAATATTTTTCAATAAGAAACAATTTTTTTAAAAAAAATAAAAAAAACAATTAAAACATTTTTTGTAAATTATTGTTATTTTTAAAAATCATAATAAAAGTTATTTTAAATAATATTAATATGAGATAGGAGATAGTCTTAATTTATTATGATTTAAAGTAAAAAAAAATTGAATTTAATATAATTATTTAAAAAAGCCTTTAATATAATGTAAAATATAGAAATTAACTTTTTATAAAAAAATTAGTAAAATAATTATAAAATTATAAAAGAATATTTTATATTAAAAATATATATATATACATAAAAAATCTTAAATCATATATATATGTTAAAAAAATTAATATATCAAATTTTTCTATTATATAAAAAACTAAAATGTCCATAAAATTAAAAAAAGTAGGCCCTTATTTATTAACAAAGTAAATTGCAAACGGATCATATTCAACAGTATATAAAGGAAAACATTAAGAAACGCATGAAAAAGTGGCGATAAAAATGATTCCAATAAAAAAATTAAATAACGAAAATTATGAAAAAGTAAAACAAGAATACACTATATTGTAGTTAATAAATGATAAATCTATTGTAAAAATTATTGATTTTAAAAAAACTGCACAGAACTATTATTTAATATTTGAATATTGTCAAAATGGCGACCTATAATCATATATAAATAAATATTATAATGGAAAGATAGATGAGTCTTTAGTTTAACAAATAATATTTCAAATTAGAAATGCATTTGAAATTCTAAGGAAACATAAAATTGTACACAGGGATTTAAAATTAGCAAATATTTTAGTAGATTTTGATTTTACTATTAAATTAGCAGATTTTGGTTTCGCTAAATATCTCGAAAAAGAAGATATTTATATGAAT
>NW_004086171.1:0-17545 GCF_000220395.1 Ichthyophthirius multifiliis | reverse complement strand
TTTTATATTATTTAAAGCATTCAAAGAGTTAATAATTGGACCAATATTAGAAAAAGAATAAAGATTGAAAAAAAAGAAAAAAAATTGAAGTAAAATTATAAAAAATAAAGATAAAAAAATATTATATGCATATTATAAATGTATTTTATTCAAATATTTCTAAAAACAAAATCTCTAAAAATAAATATCATAATTAAAATTATAAATTATTCCATTTTTTAATCAAATCTTATTAGCTTAAATAGCTTATGTCAGATAATCCTTTTGGATTTTAAACTTATTTTTCAATTTAATTCTAATATAATTAGTTTTATAATTTATATTAAAATAAAAAAACTTTATTTTTTTTGTACAATAAAGTAGGCTAACATTAAATCTTTTACAGATAATCCTTTGCAATCATGAGTATTTAAATTTATAACTACATTATTATATACATTAAACCAATCTGGATGATGATTCATATCTTCAGCAATTATAGCAACAGAGTTCATAAATGAAAATGCTTCAATAAAATCATTGAATTTTATTTTCTTTTAAATTTATGTGCCATTTTATGTCTATTTTTAATTTATTCAAACATTATTTATATATTTTTTATTAAATTACTATTGTCCAATCTTTAATATTTATTTAATTTAAAAATTGATTAAAACTGTTTGCTTAAATTAATATGGGAGGTATTTTTTCAATATCTTTAAAAGATTATAATTATAGTTTTTGCGTTGAAAAAGACATTAAATTTTTAAACCTTGGTAACATATTTTATAATAGGTAATTTTTTATATATTAAATAAAAATAAAATAAATAAAAATATATTTTATTTGTAATATTATTATATAAATGATTATATATTTATTTATATATTTATTTAATATATATATATATATTTTATAGTTTTTTTTATTAATAATAATTTCAATAAATAAATATCAAGTTAAATATTTTTGGCTTAATTGAAAAATTAAATCTCTATTTATTTTATTATCAATTTAATTTTTAAATATATTTTATATAATAATAAAATTATTCTAAGAATGAAAATCTAAAAATATTATTCATATAAAAAATTTAGATTAAAAATATTTAATTTCTAATTATTAGCAAATATTATTTTTATATTGAAATAACAAAAATATGTTTTATTTTTATATAAATTATATAGATTAATAAATAAATTTAAAATTATATTATCTTTGCTATTTTTTTTTTTATAAACATTTTTATCTCCTTTTTTTGAAAAAAATAAATAAATATAAAAACTGCTAAACAATATATTTAAAAGATATCAAATGAAAATATAAGACAAAAATGGATTTAAAAAAAACTATAAGGGGAATTTCGAGAATAATTGCATTCTACAGTATAATATAGTTTGTAATAAAAATAAAAATAGAATAATTTTGAAATAATCTGTATTCATTCATTTCAATAATAAATAAAATTATTTATTTAGAGAAATTTTCATGTAAACCTATAATTATATAGAAAGAAAGATAATTTTTAGCAGAAAAAACTTAAAATTTATTTTTGAAAAAAGGTAAAAATAAATACGTGTATACTGAATGGAGATTTCCAATATACGGAAAAAGTAGAGATGAATCAAAAAACTAGCATTATGAGTATATATATACTAATTATAGTCTAGAAATAAAAGATGGATGGTCTAAATACCCCAGTTATATGCTTATATAAATAAAAAAATATAATAAATAGCTTTTAGGAGATCATTAATAATATTTTTATAGCCTTTATCCGAAGTAATCTTAATTTGATTAAATTTTAAATACTATAGAAAGATTTGATTCTGATGATGATAAAGTTCTTATGAGGATTTTTTTTGAAATGATTTAAAAACCTTAAGGATTAGACTTATAATAAAATCCATTATGTATATTGAATTTATAATATTTATACAAAAATTATGAGTTGGATTTTATTAAGGAAAAGTAGGAATTTTAATATTTATTCTTTTAATCGACATTTTGATGAAGCGGAAAATTCGAATAATTTGGTTTTAACATTTTTACTTAGTGATGGTATTAATCATGGTAGTACAGTCTAAAATAATATACATTTTTCAAACATAACAACTAGCCCTTTTATTAATTTTTAAAAAAATAGAAATTAATGTTAGCTTGAGTATGAATTATGATTTTAATTATGCATATGACTAATGAACCTCATAAAAATATATTCGATTGTTTAGTAGATTTATTAATTGTAAAATGCGTGATATTTCAGAAATAGTGAGAAATAATGTTAAGAAATATAGTTTATAAAACATTATTAGACAGGAATCTATCAAAATTTTGAAAAGAGATGATAAAATACCTTTTTTTTCAAATATAGCTTTAAGTAGGTATAAATTTAAAAGAAAAAATATTATGAAAATGATTTAGTTTTTAAGATAGAATGAAGAATTTTTTTATTTAGTAAAAATAATTAAATATTATTTGTATTTTTAATATAAGATATTAAAATAGAATTTTATAATATAAAAAAAAAATATATTTAATTAAAAAATAATTTTATTTATTTATACAATTGAAAATTTACAATAAATACTTTAATTTTATTTTTTATTTATGTAAAAAAATATCTTTTTTATTTAACTCATAAATCTTCAATTTTTTATTTTTAATTGTTATTTTAATCAAATTATTTTTTATTTTATTACTATTATTATTCATGTAATTTTAAATCTTATTATTCATTTTATTATTATTATTATTTTTAAAAAGACTATTGTTCTTCATTTAATTGAACAGAAGAAAAGGCAAGTTAAACATATTCATTAAATTCAATTAGATTATTTTTATTTTAATCAAATTATTTATAAAATTATTACAATTCTTAGTTTGTTGGTAAATTATTATTATTATCATTTTAGGTAATTTATATTAATTCATCTAAATCTAAAACTCCATCTGCATTGGTATCGTATTCATTAAAAAGATATACCAAAATCTCATATTAAGAATCATTTAATTCAACATCTTAATTATTTATATTAACAAAAACACCAGATCTTATTTATTAAAATAAAAAAAAAAATAAAAAAAAAATAGCAAAAGAAATTTTCATTTATTTATATATAAATATAGAAAATTTATTATAATATACATATAAAATTATTGCTAAACATAAAAGTTAAATCTAATATTTTTAATATATAATAAATATAAATATAAAATCTAAAAAATATTAAAAAAAAACATTATATATTGTATATAATTTAAAAAATAAATTAAAATATATATTATATATATATATATAAATATAAATATATATTTTATTTATATAAATATATAAATATAAAGATATTAAATATATATTATAATTTAATTAGATACAAAAAATAAATATCTTTTTTTTATTATTAAAATAAATATTAATTAATTTGTTATAAAAAAATATTTATGTCAGATAACAAAATTATTTAACAAAAAATTAATTTAATAATACATTATAATAATAATAAATATCTTATTCCATATTAATTTATCCTAATAATTTCTTTTATTTATATAAAATATTAATAATGATTAAAATCTATCTATAAGAATTTAAAACGAAAATTAAGAGAAATACTTTTTAAAAATTTAATTAATATTATGAAGAATAAAAATATATAATAAAAAGTTATAGTTTTTAAAAGAGTAAATACTATAGATCAAAATACTCAATTAAGTAATAGATAACTAAAAATTTAATTATTTAATTTGAAATTAATTTAAGAACTTTAAAATAAATTTCACTCTAAAAACTAAAATAATCAGTGTTAATACAAATGTTTTGATTTAATAGTTAAGATATATTAATCATTTAAATAATTAATAAAATATTTTTATGTAAGTTAATAATATAAAAATATAAATAAGAATTTAAAATATTAGCAAAAATTTAGCTTAATAATAATAAATAATAACTGAAACTTAATCTAATATATATTATGAAGAATTTTAACCTTAAATTTTAAGATAAAAATACTTATTTATATAGAATATTTTATAAAATGTTTCATAAAATATTTCATAATAAATAAATAAAAATTTTTAATTAAATATGAAAAAAATAAGAATAAAAAAGCCATTCGATTTATATCCTGATATTAGTGGAAATATTTGAAACTCGGTATTGGCATTTGATGATTGAATTTATTAAAAAAATATTGAAAAAAACAAAAACCAATATTTCTTTGGATAATTTTCTATAGACGAAAACTGATAATAATTTATAAAAAAGAAGATATTAATGGCTAATATTATATAAGCTCTAAAAATTGAAGAATTTTAAAAAGTATATATAGGGTAATTCATTAAAGTTATGTTTATTTTACTTTAGATTAATCAGGAAAAGCTACTATTTAAATGTAAAAATTTATGATTTTACTGATTAAATAAAAGGGTTTAAAAGTTAAAGTAATGAAATAGAATAATTTCTTTGAAATATTATTAAGTTTAAGAAATTAATAAATAAAAATATACTTTTAAAGAATAAAAATATCTTAAATTTTTTTTAGTTCATTAAAAAAATGAACTTTTAAAATATGATTTTAATCTTTTATTTAATTATGATTCGTTAAAATTTATTAGATGGGAAAAATTTTTATAAAACTTTTATTAATTAGTTAATGGTAATATTTATGGCAAATTTTTTTTCTTTACAAAGTGATCGTTAGACTTTTTTAGATAGGTTTTGTTTATTTAAAAATTAGGGTTATTAAATTATACTAAAATAAAATATTAAGTATTAAGTAGTTAATTTAAAAGTATAAAGATTTTTTAAAGAAAAAATATAAAATAATTAAATAAAAATGAATTTATTGTAATGTGATTTCAAAGTGTGGAAAAAAATTGAAAAAAATGAGCAAACAAATTATATAAAAAATAGTAAATAATAAATAAAAATCTAATGACTGATTGATTTAAAATTTGATTTTTATTTTAAAAAAGATAGTAATAGAAATAATATAAAAGTGTATAAAAAATTAATAATGAAATTAAATAAATAAATAATTCAAAGATTAAGAAAAGAAATATAAATTTTAAATTGTGAATATATTATTATAGATAATAAAAGGTAAAAAATTAAATATTTTGAAGAAAAAGATTTTATTGATAATTAAATATAAAATAAATTAATATTAAAACAATTTATTTTACTTAAGTAAAAAAAATTTTGATAATAAAGTGATTTAAATTAAAATAGATTTATTAAAATAAATAGAACAAATATTATTAAATAAAAAAAAAAATTATGACAAAAAACAAATATATTATTATATTATTATAAATGTAAAAAATAATATCTTAAATATATTAAAATAATATTTGTAATTATATGTAAAAATAATAATAATAATGAAAATAATAATAATAATAATAATAATAATAATAATAATAATGATAATCATTTTTTGATTTTAATAGTTAAGAATGAAACAAAATCTATAAAAGAATAATTTGAAAAGATTAAGAAATTGAAATATTTTTTTAATAAAATTAACAAATAAGATTTCTTACTGAAACTAGCTGAATATTATTAAATAAATATGCGAAAATGCTTGTTTTAAAGATAATAAATAAAAAATTTTGTAAAATATATGAAAATTTATATAAATTTGTTGAATTAATCTCTCAAAAAAAAAAAAATTTAAATAATAATATATAAAAACAATTATGTTTTATTTATTATTTTCTAAAAGAAAAGTTATTTGAAATTTTATTAAATATATTTAATTGAAGATGAATAAAAAAATATATATTTAATAACTTTTACAAATTAAAAAGGAAAAATTTTTTAGAAAAACATATAAAATAAAACTTGAAAAAAACTAAATTTATAAATAATTGAGAAATTTATATTTAAAAAAAATCTGAAAAAAATCTTAATAATATTATTTAAATTGATGAAAATATATAAAAATATAATCAATTGACTTAAAATACATTTATTTACGACGATTAGAATAGTAATGATGAGAAATAATAATAAAAAAATATGCTAATTTAGAAGTAGAAATTAATTAAACAAAATATAAATTTATTTAATTAAATGGATGCATTTAAACTTAAGAATAAGTTTTTAAATAATTAGTTGAAAAATAAAAATATTAATATTTGAAATAAATTTATAGGAAATTAATAAATTAAAAACATAACTGAATTATTTGAAAAAGCTGAAAAGGATAATATTAAATTATTAAAAAATATTGAAATAATTCCCAATTCGAATAATTATTTACCTTTTAAAAGTTCTTTGAGGAAATATAGTGATATAATTTCTCATTTATTTATATAAAAATATTTCATAATTCGATATATAAATGGAAATTAAATAAAGGAAAGAATAATTGAATATATTACTAATAAAAATTTAATTGAAAAAATTGTAGAAGAAGTAATAAAAATTAACAATATTGAAATTAAAAAAAAAGACAAAAATAACTTTTTTAAAAATTATTTTCAAAGCCTATATGAGTTTGCAATATGATTATGATGTTTAGATAACTTGAAAATTAATAAAATTGTATTATTTTTTTTTAATTTGTGTTTATTTTTTATCTTAAATGATAGTTAATTATTTAACTATATTTGTTTCATTTTTATTTACTTTGTTTATATATTTATTATAACTTTATTTTGCATGATATATTATATTATTAAGTTTAATATTTTTAAAATATTTGTGTAATTTAATAAATAGAAAAAAATAGTTTGATATTATAGTTTGACAAAATAAATATTTTTCATTAAAAAAAAATATAAATAAATGAATGCCTTTGAAATAATAATGAAAACAAAATAAACTTCAAGTCAAAAAAAAAAAAATTAAACTAAAAAAGATTAAAAACTTTCAGAAAAAAAACCAAAATAATAAAAAATGTAAAAAAATGATGAAAAAGATTTTAGTTAATATGAAAAAATATTTCTAAATCCAACTTAAAATTCAGGTTCAGAACATAATTTAGAAATAAATAAAGAAGCATTTAAATATTGGGTATATAGTAATAATATTTAATAAATATATTTTATTATAATAAATAAAAAAAAATATATAGTATTATAGCGTTGGAAAAAGTTTTAGAAAATATTAATTCGATATAGTATAAACATGTTTAAAATATAATACACTGGTTGCTTTACCTACAGGATTAGGAAAAACATTTATTGCGGCTACTATAATGTTTAATTTTTATGTATGGTTTCCCAAAGGAAAGATATTTTTTTTGGCGCCAACTCGCCCTTTAGTGAGTTAATAAATGGAATGTTTAAAAATTTTTGAAAAAATAAATTAATAGGATATAATTGAAATTGTAGGAAATTTGCCGACTAAAAAAAGAAAGGAGTTTTACCAAAATAAACGTGTTTTTTTCTAAACGCCTTAAACTTTAGATAATGATCTATAAGAAAAAAGATATGAAGGGGATAATTTATGTTTAATTGTTTTTGATGAAGCACATAAAGCTACAGGGAAATATGCTTATACTAATATTATTAATTAATTAGAAAAGCTTCATTTTGGATATAGAGTTTTAGCTTTAAGCGCTACTCCTGGAAATTAATTTGAATAAATATAAGTATATATATTTTAGATATTTAATTATTTCCTTTTTATTAAAAAAAAATAAAAAATTAAAGGAAGTTCTAAAAAATTTAAAAATATGTAAACTAGAAGTGAAAGATGAGAATGATGAAGATATAAAGAAATATATGCATAAAAAATAAATATTTCCTGTAAAAGTATAAAATAATGACTAAATAAATAAAATTTAGGAAAATATTTCTAATTTAATATTTAATTGTTATTAGTGGTTATTATAATAAGGAGTAGTACCTTTTTATATTAAAATGAAAGTCAGATAACCTGTTGATATTCATAGGGGAATTTTTTATTCGATTTTTAAAAATTTTTATCAAAAATAACAAATATAAAATGATGTAATTGAAAAAGGAGGAACTATTGGCTTAACAGAAGTTTAGAATTAACTTTAAGTAAAAAAAAAGAATATAGGTATATTTTATTTTTCTAAATTTATATTTATAAATATAATAGACTTTTTCTTAATTAGTGCATGGAAAGAAAATTATAAATGAATAAGGAATAAATTGTTTCAAAGAATGGCTTTATTAATTCGAAAAAGAGATAAATGGCAAAAACGGAAGGCCGAATTTACAAAAGTAAGTAGTTTTAGCTGACAAGAATTTTTCTAGTTTAAAGAATTTTCTTAAAATGGAATAGTTTCAGCCTTTTTAGAAACATAAAATACCTACAAAAAAAGAAAGTAAATTATAAAAAATCGAAAATATTTAAGAAATCGAAGATGTTTAAGAAATCGAAAGTCATCCCAAAAGTTAGCAATTAATTTAAATTTTAGTTGATTAATTTTAGAATGAAAAAAATGTTTAAAATTTCTCCAAATCTATTGTTTTTACTTAAAATCGAAACTCGGCTTTTTAATTGAAAAAATTATTAAATTAATCCTCTGTATATATTAGAAGTGAAGTTTTTATAGGACAAGCTAATTTAGATGGATAAGGGATGAACTAAAAAGCTCAAATTCAAGTTATTAAGAAGTTTAAAAATAATGAGTATAATACCCTTATTGCCACTTGTATAGGAGAAGAAGGGCTCGATATAGGAGAAGTGGACGTTATTGTTTGCTATGATTCAGGATTTTCGCCTATTAGGATGATTTAGAGGATGGGAAGAACAGGAAGGAAGAGAGAAGGGAAAGTTTATATTTTATTAATGGAAGGAAAAGAGTATTTGAGTTATATATAAAGTTAGAAAAGACATAAGGCATTGATCAAACTGTTAAAAATTAATAGTATAGAAGGTAATTTTTAGAAAGGAAGTAATAAAGAGAAATTTTAATTTTATGGATTTAACCCGAGAATGATACCGGTAGATGTAAATCCATTATGTAAAATTATTATTAATGAATAGTAAGATTTAGTACTTTAAAAAACTACATTTTAGAATATTGAAGAAGTTTAAGAAAATTCTGATCTGGGTGAATTTAAAAAAAAACTAAAAAAGTTATTAGCCTAAGAAAAAAGAATAAAAAAAAGTAAAACTAGTTTGATTATAGAAGAGTTTTAAGAATAAGAAGAAGATGAAGTTTCTTTAAACCTTTAATAAATATTGGAAGATAATACGATTAAATAATAATAAAATCTAAATAATTAAGAAAATAATTAAATTATTTAAGATGATATGAATTAATAAGATTTAAATGATAGTAATGAAGAATACGATAAATCATAGTCTTTGGATAGTATTAATAGTGAAGAATTATTAAGTTAAATTTAAATTGAAATTTAAAAGCAGGATGCAAAAAAAGAAATGAACTTATAATTAAAATCAAAATATATTGAACCATAAATAGAAAAAATAGAAATTTAAAAAGAAAAAAAAACAATAATTTAAATTAAGAAATTAATAATAATCATATTATTAATAATATACAAAATGTTAATTAGAATGATGATAAAATTAATAATAAAATAAATAAAAATATTAATAATAATAATGATAAAAATAGTATTAATAATATTAATAGTAATAATGATAAAAAAAGTGAATCATCAGAAGAAGATGAAGATTTTTTAAATTATTTAAAATAGATTTCTTAATCATGCTCAATAAATAAAAGTAATAATAGGTTTTAAGATAATAGCTAATTTAATAATCATATTTCTTTGGATTCATTTGATTTTAATACTAATTTTCAGTAAGAATCTAACACTAATTTTTTAAATATTAAAGAAAAAATATTTAATAAAGTTTAATAATCAAATAAAAATGAAAATAGTAACAATACTTATTAAAGAAAAAATTAAACTATTAATATTAATTTTAATAATATAAAAAACATTTAACATAATAAGTAAGATATAAATTAAAATATTAGTAATAATAATAATCGATATTAGTATAATAGTAATAACAATAATTAAAATAAGTCGTTATAATAGTAAGTTTAATAATAAAGTAATAGTCATTTTTAAAGTTAAGCATAAAATAATTCTATAATGCAACTTTTAAATAAAATTGAAAGTGAAAGTAGTGGAGAAGAAGAAAATATTTAAGATTTAATACAATTTGCAAGTTAATACTCTTTAAAAAGAAAAGAATGCTCAAGCAATAATTTGTTATAAAACAATTTATAAAAATAATGTAAATTTAAATGATTTTAATAATAAAAATAAAATTGTTTTAAAATATTTTTAAATATATAAGCGAATTAAAATATATATATTAATAAAGTTATATATTTAAATTATTAATATAAAAATAAATAAATATATGTATATATATATATATATATTTATTAAATATTTTTATTTATATTTTTTTAATAATACATAATTTTTTACTAAGAATATTTTTTTTATTAATAAAATGATATTCCTATTATTAAAAATAATAATATATTTTTTTTAATATTAATTTGATATATATTTATAGTTATAGAATAAATTTTATTACTGATTATAAATTTAAAAATTATGATAAAATATTATTTATATTAAATTATTATAAATTTTTTATTTTTTAGCTTTACAATATAAGTATTTTATGATTTTTTTCTAAAAATAATTATTTTAATTAAACTAATTCCATATAATTTGAAAAAATAATAATAAATGGAAATTGCTTATTAAAATAATTAGTAATTCATTGACACAATAGATAATTTAATTTAATAGAGCAAATAAAATACACACAATTTATTTAATAAAATTAACTATATTAATGAAATGGAAACATTTAATTCTGAACATAATTTTCAAAACTAATTATAAATTAATTACGACTATTTTGATGAAGTATAAAGATTGAAATTTTAATAATTAGGGATTGATATATAATAACAATTGATGTAAATAAGTAATTAGAAAAATTTAAATTAAAGTTAAAATAGCTTAATATAAGAATAAAATATAAATAAAATCAAAATTATGAAATAATAGAGTAATATTTAAAAATATAATTAAAATATGAAGCTAAATGAAGATTAGACTATTAATTTAAATTAAAATAACAGTTTTGCTAAAATTGCATATTAATTCAACAATTTAATTAAATAAGTTAATTAAAGTATTGATAATAACTTCTAATGCCTTTTAAAATAAAAAGATTTAGAAACTAGTGATGAGAAAAATAATTAATAAATAGAAAATTAGCATTAAAATAAAAAATAAAATATGAATAATAATAATTAATAAAAAGTAGTAATTAACCATAACAAATTAGGAAAAAGAGAATGGAATAATTGTACTAAAGTAAAAAAAACTAACAATAATATAAAATAAATTCCTAGTATAATATAAAGTAAGTAAATTTAAATTTAAACTAGTTCAAATATTGAATAATAAGTAGATGATAAAGAAAAATAAAAGATTAAATAATAAAAATAAACTTAATAATAAAAATAAAAATAACAATAAATTAATGTTTAAAAAAATGAAAAAAATTCTTTTAATATTTTAAATAATAAGAAATAATAAAATTTTATTAATTAAATTTATTAAAAATAATAAATAACTATAACTCCTATATAAAATAAAAATTAATAAATTAATAAAATTTAATAAGCAAATAAAAGTAATTTAATTACTAATAAAAGTTAATCATTTAGTAAAAATTAACAATCTAACTCAATATAGTAACCGCAAGGATAATAAGATTTATTTGATTTAAAACAATTAAAAAAAAATACTACAAATTTACAATAAAATATTATTGAAAAATAAAAAAAACATAAAAAGTAATTTATATTATTAAACATTATTTAAAATAAATAAATAAATTAATATTTTTTGTTAATATGATAAGAGTTTTTCAAGTTAATCTGATTTAAGTAAATCTATTAATCTAGTTATTAATAATAAACCCTAAAGCAAATAAAAAACTTAAAAGCTATCTGTTTAAAAATAAACTTTAAAAAACTTAAATAACCTTCAATATGCATTAAATAGTTATCAAAATAAGTAATATTAAAATATATAATTAATATTTTAATTATTAATATTAAAAATAAAAGAACAAATGATTAAAAATTTTAGCATTATAGTTATTTAGAAACAAGTTTATAAAGTGTAAGAATTTTTAATAATTAAATTATTTTATTTTTATTTAAAAATAAATTTATAAAAGAATATATAAACAGACTTAAAAAATAAGAATATAATGAACAAAAATATATATGTATCATGAATTAAAATAAAAGACTTATTTTAAGAAATAATAATAAAAAAAATATTTAAAATGGATATATTTAATGTACATTTTTGGAATAATTTATTTTATAAAACAATAATTAAATATTATTAATTTAATTATTTTAATATATAATAATAATATATAAGATCTATAATTGAAATATAATTTATATTCTCTTTTTATCACAAATATAAATAATAATAATTTTAAAATATTTATTTTTTCTATAAATTCATTTACCCTATATTTATTATTTTTTAATTCTTTATTTTTCTGCTTTGTATTTTATTTCATAATCTATAATTTCATTTGTCCATTTATTATATTTTTCTCCAATTCTTTTGCACAAATAAAAATATTTATTTAAGCATTAACTTACACATTTGTCATCAATATATTATCCTTATTTTTTTAATTCCAATTATTCAAACAAATTTGATTATTTTTTTTCAACATTTTAATCTTCTTCAGTAGCATTATTATTATTAACAATTGAATCATTCAAATCAACATCAGGTACTTCTTTATTTTCTTATTCAATAACAAATTATTATTAAGGGGTTTAATATATTTTAGATGCACAATTATCACACCAGACAAACTCAACTAAATTTTTAATAAACCATTCACTTCTATTGATCTTATTTTTTTATATTTTTCTTTATTTTTTGCATATTATTGATTTGCATAAACCTTTTTCTTATTAAATTTATTAATATTTTATTTCCATATCATGTTATTTTTTTAATTTATCAATTTCAACTTATTTTTGAGTTGTCTCTTAACTATATACCATATTTACTTAAAATAAATAAATAAAAATACTATTTTATAAAAATAAATATTTACATAATATTCCTTTCATTTAAGGTGTCATTTCAGATAATAAGTTTTCCATTATTTATTATTGCTAATTATTTTATTCCTTTATTTTTTCAGTTAGTTTTGTGATAGTTTTTTGAATATATTTTTTGCATAGTAAATATAATTGGACTAATATTATATATGCAGTTAAAGCATAATATATTTTAAATTCTTAATAACTAATATTAATACATTAATATATAATAAAAGAAATTAATAAAACAAGTAAGTACATTAAAGTTTTTTTAAATCGTTTAATTAAATTTTAACTTGATTCTAACTTTTTTTTCAAATATTATTTGTCGTATTCATATTATTATAATTGCTTTTTTAAACCTTAATTAATAAAAGATTAGTCAATGCTTTTTTTTCCTATTTTATAAAAAATAAGCCAAGTAAAAATAACAAATAATCCTATAAATAATTAGTTTTATGTTATATAATTGGGAATCAAATCATTAATTCTAATCAAAGTAAATTTTAGAACTTCTAATCGTTTATCAAAGTCAATTTAAGAATAATAGTGTTAGTTATTAGATATAATTTCTTATTCTTAAGTATTATTTATTTTTTTCATTGAATATATGTTTTTTTATTTTTTATTAAAAGAGGTATTTTCTTAAAAATTAAATTTACTAAATTAATTAAAATATGTAAATTAACTCTTTTTTTGATTTGATTTAATAATTATAATAGATTTTGAATTTTATACTTATTCAACTAAAAATATAGTTTTTTACTTACAAAAAAATAAAAGTATATAAATGTATTTTTTTTTGAAAAAAAAAAGTCTAAAAATTATGTTATTCTATTTAAATAAATCAAAACCTTCCAAATAATAATTTATTTGAACTTTTTTTCAAATAGCTTCTTTTATTCATGGCAAAAATTTCTTAATCGAATAAAAAGGGCGTAATACAACCATCACTTTCAGTTTTTTTATGAGTGCTTTTAAGTTTTTTAGCAATTTCGCATTTCATTTTTATTTATTTTTCAGCTTTTTAAAGATAATTTTCGAATAAATCTTTTGATTTTTATAATTTATTATTTTCTGCTTAATTATTATTTAATTAATTCAATTAATACATTTAATTGAATTTAATATATTAGCTTCCTTATTTATCTTAATTATTAATATTATTTAAAATTCCATTAAATATCTTTTTCTAATATTCTTATTCATTATCAATTTTCTCGGGCATTTCCAAATATTAACTTAATTTCTTTTTATAATTTATTTAGCTATTTTCCATACTTATACACTATACTCTATTTTCAGATTATCCTCTTTTTACAACATAATAATTATTATCTTAAATTTATTTATTTTATTAAGAAATTTCAGGCAATGCATATTTAATAATTTAAAGTGATTTATGTGTTATTTATTCATGATTTTATATTAGTTATACTCTTTAGTTATTAAATAAATATTTAGCTTCTCATATTTTTCTAAATTTAGACAAATCGCCATAACATTTTAAATAACTTACTAAAGTCTAAAAAATATAAAAATTAATAATAAATAAAATACTTTAAAAAATTTTTAATAAATATGTATATATTTAAAAAGTTTAATAAAAATAATAATAATTACGTTTCCAGGTATTAATATAATATTTGAATTAACTGAAATACATTTAGCCTAAGTTTTTCGGCATTTTTCTTTTTATAACATTTCAACTTCGCCAAAGTAACAATTTTTTGAAAGTATTAATAAAGAAGCTCTTTTTTCTTGCTTCGTTTTAGTATATTTATTAACACTACTATCTTATTTATTATTAAATTCAATCACTTAGCTTAATTGAACATCTCCTTCTTTTATAAAATATATGAAGTTATCTTTATCATTTTCAGTATAGATAATATTTTTGGCCTTATATTGCTTAGTTTATGACATTTCTATTAATTAAAGCATTTTAGGAGTCGACATTCCTTCAAGAAAACTAATATTTTATTTAAAAAAATAAACAAGTTCATCAATAATTAATTATTTATAACATCCCAATAAAATATCAAAAACTTATTTATCGATTTTTAATAAGTGGCAATTTTCTTTACAGACAACCGAAAAAGATCTTTTAAAAAATAATAATAATTATAATATAAAATTGATATACCTTCTTTGCCTAAATAATAATTCAGACATTCCAAATGACGAACCTGGTTAAAAAGTTTAATTATATATATGATTAGGGCAAATATTAGAATATTTATTTTCTATTCCTAGATCACCTTCTTCTATTAAAATAGAAGTATTTAAACTATCTGCATTAATTATATCTGTATTTGCTTTTAGTTTATTTATGGTTTCATATTTTTATTAAGTTTTATTAAATTATTGCATATTAATAAATATATTTCTATTACTTTTAGTTATTTTAATAGGACTTTCTTGTATTTAAAGTGATGTAGGTAAGAGTTAAACAGCTTATCCTTTTACCAATATATAATAATAAAGCCCAAAATCACCAGTTTGATAAATAACTTAATTCTTTTTTATTTACTCATATATAATAGTCTAGCTAAGTTGTTCATAAAATTATTCTAAATCTATAAAATCGAAGGAAAATATTGAAGAATTTTTAAATATTTTAGCTATTAATTTGATTTCCAATACGTTTTTTTAAGATTTTTGACATATATTAATTATTAACTATTTTTTTATTTAAAAATATATTTAGTTAATGATTATTATGTTTTACATTTTATATATCTTCTTCATTCAAATTTAAATGTTTATTTTATATTAATTATTATATTCTTTCATTATTTTACTATGAATCTTAAATTTATTTACTTTTTTATCTGCCATATTAGTTTGAAAATTAAGATTTAAATTAAGAAAATACATAAGTTTAATTTTATATCTAATTAATATAGTTATTTTAATATGGTTTTAAGTCATCTTCACTCAAATTAACTTAATTTAAATTTTATTTTTTAACTAAATTTTATTTTGGTTAATAATATTCTTTATCAATTTTGATTCTTTCCAATTATATTTTTCTTAAATTCATTTTTTTTAATAAATAGTTTTTATTATATATTTTTATAATTTTTCCTTTCTATATTTATATATAAAGAATTCTCAAAATTATAATTTATTTATCATTAAATAAAATAATATTATAAAATAATATCATTTTATATTAATAACAGATTATTTAATTTAGGTTTAGAGGATAAATAAATATTTTATAATTGGAGACAATAATAAATTTAATAGATAATTTAAAAAAATTATTTGTAATAATTTTCTTATATATTATAATCATAGAACTAATGACTTAATGAATTAAAAAATGTTTCTAACATAAAAAAATGTGAAATATTATGTATGCACTTAGAATTTTTTTATTAAAAAAATGTATTATAATTAAATAATATCAAAATAAATATATTTATATCAAAATATAAAAAAAATTATATTAATTATTTTAATTTTTATAAATATAGATATATTTATTAAATTAAATAAAAAAATTAATCAAACTTAAATATATAATAGATAACTATAATTAATATATATTAGTGATGAATTAAATGTATCTTTTAATACTAAAATCCATTATTCATAAAATATATATATTTATTAATTTTTTTATATACTTCAATTTATTTTTTATTTTATATTAATAATATCTTTTTATTAAATAAAATATTTAAATTAATATGTTTTTTATCTCATAATTATAAAATATTTAGTTTTTTTGTTTTTAATATTTATATGTATTTACATATATAATAATTTATAAAAAATAAATTATAAAAATAATTATAAATACGATTATAAAGCTATAATAAAATAATTTTCAAATAAATTAAAAATAATTTTTGTTTTAGATATATAATTAAAAATAAAAAACTATTTTTATTTACAAATAAAAAATTAAATTTCTTATTAAAAAAGCAAAAATAAAAATGGGAAAGAAAAAAAATATATAAAGAAGAAAGAATAACAGAATCAATCAAAAACATGAAAAATAAATTTATCCAAAATGCACTTCAGATTAATTAATAAACGAAGCCTTAAATGTAAACTCTCTTCTATAAATTTCCGACCAAAGCATAAAGCAAAACTAAGAAAAAGAACTTTATGCTATTAGCCTTTTGTGGTTTTATGATTGGTAAAATTACGTAGGATATAATGAGCTATTATAAGGCGAAAATCCTCAAAGCTCACGGGATTTTAACAAAAGGAGACCAAGAAAAATGAATAATTAATTATTTAAAGACAAAAACCAGTTATAACAATATCATATCATTCCTAATGAAATGTAAGAGAGTAAATATAATAATATTTTTTTGAAAGACAATTTTAGTATAAATGATGTAAAATTAGTTGATTTTTAGACATGGATATTTTTTAAGAATAATATAAAGATTCAATAGAAATCCCTTGTTAGTTTAAAATAAAAATGAATATATACATGCAGCGGA
>NW_004086172.1:0-21954 GCF_000220395.1 Ichthyophthirius multifiliis | reverse complement strand
ATTCTTTGAGATAACAAAAAAGTTTGGAATTGAGGCGAGTGGTCTTAATTAATGATTTACAGTATAAGTATTATATTATTTGTTGAATTTTTATTTTTTATATTCTTGTTTTTTTTTTTTTTTTAAGAAATCTAATCAAAAATAAAAAAAAAAGTTATTATCTATTTTTTTCAAGACTTTTTAGTCAATTGAGTTTTGAAAAAAATAAAAAAAATAAAAAAAAATAAGAAAATTTATAAATAAATTACATATTTTTTTTTTTAATGTTTAATAATATTTTAATTTGAACTAAAATTGCTAAATCTTGCATAATTTATTTTTGAAAAAATAGGAATTTTTTCATTTAATTTTTTTTAAATTTAAAAATAAAATTATTTATGAATATTAATTTGATGTTTACAATTAATCTACATAATATTAAAACATTTAAGTTATTATTTCTTTGTTAATATTTATTAATATTTATTTATAATTATTTTTACATTCAATATTTAAAAATACAAAACAATATAAAAATGATTTACGTTTAAATATTTGAAAAATATGATTATAAAAATAAACATTATAATTTGAAAAATAATATTAAAAATTTAAATATATATAAAAAAAAAAATAATAAAATAAAAATGAACAGCTACAAAAAGGTTTTAGAAAAAAAAAAAAAAAAAAATTATAAAAAAACAATAATAAAAATCTTAATATTAAAATAAAAATAAATAAGGATAATTTAAATACAAGCGGATATTCTTTAAATTCAAACATAAATAATATAAGTTAAAACAGTAGCCATATAAATTTAAATAATAAAGATAATTGTAAAGTAATAATAAGAGTTCGCCCTCCTTTACCAAGAGAAATAGACGATGGAAAATTTATATCAACAGTAAAAATAAATAATTTATAAAAATAATTAAAAAAATAAAAAATAGATTTAGGTTTCTCCTGAATCAAAGAAAATATGTATATACGAATATTATAATATTGAATTAGTAGAATCCGAAAAATTATAAGAATTTTTAAACAATCCAAATAATTATACTATGCATTAATTTTCTTTTGATCATGTATATGATCAGGATTCTACATAATAAGATGTTTACGATAATACTGCCCGTTAATCAGTAATTAGTGCCTTATAAGGGTTTAATGCTACAATAATGGCTTATGGGTAAACAGGAACAGGAAAAACCTTTACAATGGAAGGTTTTAAATATAATTCTATGGATCCATAAAGAGGAATAATCCCAAGATCGATAGAGGAGATATTTAAATATATAGAAACATGTTCAAATGAATCTGTAAAAAAAATATATAAAAACAATTTATTTAATATACAAATTAAAAAAAGACCACTTTTATGGTCCGTGCCAGTTATTTATAAATATATAATGAAATAATAAGCGATTTGATACATTCTGAAAGAAACAATTTAAACATTCGAGAAGATAAGAAAAAAGGAGTATTCGTAGACGGCCTTTCAGAATGGGCAGTTCGAAATCCAACTGAAATATTTTCATTAATACAAAAGGGCGCATAATCGAGGAGAACAGCATCAACGAAAATGAATGATATATCTTCTAGATCACATGCAGTTTTTATTATTACAATTGAGTAGATGACTTAAGATTCCGAAGAAGTAAAATAAATAAAAGTCGGAAAATTAAATATTGTCGATCTCGCAGGAAGTGAAAGAGTAAGAGTTACAGGAGCAACTGGAAAAAGATTAGAAGAATGTAAAAAAATCAACTAGTCATTATCATGTTTAGGTAATGTAATTTCCGCTTTAACGGATTATAAATATTAAAAAGGACATATTCCTTATAGAGATTCTAAAGTAAATAAAAAATAAAATATTGATTTATATAAAATTAAAAAAGTTAACAAGGCTTTTAGAAGATTCATTAGGAGGAAACTGTAAAACAACAATGATGGCAATGATTTCTCCTGCTTAGGAAGCTTTTAATGAAAGCTTAAGTTCATTAAAATTCGCCAATAGGGCCAAAAATATAAAAAATTAGCCAATTATAAATGAAGATTTAGATTAAAGAGCACTTTTGAGAAAATATGAAATCGAATTAAAATAATTAAAAAGAGAGTTGGAAGAGCGAAATAAACTTATTTATGATAAAAGTAGGGTTATTTAATTAGAAGAAGATAAAAAAAAAGCCGAATAAGATAAGAAAAATGCTATTTAGGCTTTGGAAAAAAGATCTAAAGAGTTCTTTTTAGAAAGAGAAGAAAAAAAAAGTTAGAAGAAAAAATAAGAAGCATTAATACATAAATACTTGTTGGAGGACATAAGATTGAAGATACTCCTTAATTTAGGAGTGCATTGGAAGAATAATAAAAACTTATTAGATAGTAATATGAAAAAAGATTACAAGATTTAGAAAAAGAAAGGGAAATAATTGTTGAAGATAAACTTCAAGTTGATCGTTATAAGTAACTTTTGTTGAAATAAAGAGATATTATGATTGCTCTTACCACTAGACTTAATGAAAGAGATGAGACTATTATTTAATTATAAGAAGAATTGGAGGCTTATGATAGAATTCATAGGGAAACAGAAGAGTCTCTATAACATAAAATAAATAGAGTTAATTAATTAGAAAATGTATTAAAAGAAGAAAATGTTTATTTCCCAAAAGAAGAAAATGTAAGTATTTATATATTTTTTTACAATAAAATAAATTAATAATATAAATATAATCTAAGGTTATGTCTTTAGAAAGTTATTAACACTAAAATTATGAAAATGGAATTCCGTATAATATAACATAAGATAATTTAACTGTAAATTAAGAACTTTTAAAACTTTAATAAGAAAATGAATAATAATAAGAAGAAATTCAGTAACTCAGATTAGAATTAGAAAATAAATTTAATCCATAAGAAGTTGAAAATCTTTAATTTCTTACTTAATAATAATTAAAATATAGTTTGGATATTAAAAGTATATATATATATATATAATTTTATTATTTTTAATATTTTTTTTCTTTTTAGTTTCTGTAGATAATATTATTAATGCCCTATCATAACCTAACGATCCTGATAAATTATAAAATGTTGCTCATGATTTATTGAATATATAAAAATAAATAAATGAAAATATATAGTAAAAAAATATATTTAAATTATATATTTTTTTAAATAAAATTTTAGACTTCATTAAAAAAATATAAATAATGATTTAATTAAAGGAAATTAAACAACGACATTTAATAATATAGCTAATAATATGAATTAAAATTAATAATAATAAAAATATCAATAGTTTATTTAGTTAAAGTAATATTTAATTATTTTTGAGTTTTAATTATTTATTTATTTTTTAGTAAAAAATAGTAAAGACCTCTTACTTAAAACTATGCATATTCTAATTTTAATAAATACATAAATAAAAATAGTAGCAATAATATTAATAGTAATAATTCTAGTTATACAAAAAATATTAAAAACGAAGAAAATAATATTGTGAACATAGAAGAGCTTAAAAAACAAAGAGATATTAAAAGAAAATTAGATTAATACTAATGAATTAAACAAAAAATATTTATACATTTATATAGAATAATTAAACAAAAATATTTAAAAATTAAAATAAAATAAAATATATATATAATTTAAAAAAATCTTTTCAATTAAAAAATTATCAAAAAAACATTTCTATAAAAATAAATAATTCATTTTATTTTTTTGTATATATAATATATTTTATATATATTTTATTATATTATTTTTTATTAATATCTAAAATTTACTTAAATATTATAAAATAATTGTAAAAACAATTTTTTTTATTTATTTGTATAAACTTATGTGATATATATTATTTTCTGAATTTTTTTCAAAATAGAAGGACTAATTAATTAAGACTTGTATTTTATCACCAAAATTTTTTATAGTAAATTAAGTAACATATAAATAAGTAATTATGTTAAAAAATTATATTAATTTATTTTAAATGATATATGAATAGTTCATTATATCGATTTTATATACGCATAAATGCAAATTAATTTATTCATTTATCATTTAAATAATTATAATTTTAATTAATATTACAAATAAATATAACAAAAAATATATTTTACTAATTTAAAATATCTGTTATCAATTTATCTAATATAATTTTTTCTCTTATTATTCTATATACTTAGATGCATTTTCTAATATTTTTTGCTTGACAAATGCTAATCCAAAAACATAAACTAATATAAAAATAAAGGCTAATAATAGAAAAATCCCAAATAAATAAAGTTTAATTAAATACAAAATATATTTATCATTAAATAAACTTAAAAGACCCTCTGATTTTATTTATTTTTATTTTATTTTTATGCAACCTTCAATATCTTTTTAATTTAAACTTTCACAAATAATTTTAGAAATATTTTGAAAATCATTAAACTCACTATAAATTATTTCATTATTAAATTAAATAGAAGGCCATCTTTATAAATAATAATTATTATACTTTTAGTTAAATTTTAATTATTATAATAAAAAAGGGCTATTCTCTGCTTAATTTTATATATAACAGAAAATTAATTTTTTAAAATTAATTTAATCATCATTCTCATTCTAAAAATTCTGATTAAACATTTTTTTGAAAAAATCAGTTTCTTCTTAAAATTATTGTTTAAATTTATCTTCAATATTATCATTATTTTCTTCTAAATTATTAATAATTTTAATAATAAACATACTGCATTTTTCATAAAACTCTGGTAAAAAGCACTTTTCTGCAAAGATTTTCATGTAAGAAATCCAAAGTTTTTTATTTTATTCAAAAATACATAATTACCTTATGATTTCTTAAATTATGTTTTCGCCTGTAGAAACCATATATTATTTTGGTAATGGCACCCTATTTTACCTATCAGGGTCACTTGTACAAAATCTACCATTTTATATACAATCTAATGCATAAGATTGAAATTACTATTCTTTACATTGTTAACATTCATAAATATTATATATAGGATAAAATTCAGCTATTTATATATAAGACTTATATATGTATAAATTAATATTAGTTTTTATTACTTTAATTATTTTTTAATATTGATTTTTCTATGGTAATTCTTTTTAATAAATAATTTGTTTTTAAAGATGGTAGATTTAAAAATAATTTTATATCTAATTTTTCGAACTTTTTTTTAGTGAATGTAATTTAAAGTTAAAGTTCATTATTATTTTCTAATTAATTTATCAATAATTCGGCATCTTCTTCTTTTATTACTATACAAGGTACATTCAATTTAGTATTATGAACATAATTATTATCAGTCTTTTTTAATATATATAATAATTTTTTATAATTAATTAAATAATTTACTATTATAATAGCTTTATAACCGTATAAATATGCGTTATAAATCTATGTTGTTAGCTGACATTCAGATTGTTTATTATATATTAGAATAAAATTGTTTTAATTGTGTTTATTTTAATAGTTTTTATCATTAAAACAATTATTAACCGGATTTTAATTTTGTTAATTTTAATAGTTTTTATAGTTAAAAGAATCATCAACTTAATCATATAATAATGAAATATTACCTTTTAATATTCTCCCATAGGGAATATGAGCAAACGGAGCAATTTAATATCCTATAAAATTTTTATTTATTTAAGTAGACTAGTTTATTTATTCTACTAAATATATACATCAAAACCATTCGATTAAGAATAAATAAATACTTTAAAAAATAATAAAAAAAAAATCATTTTTTTTTTTTTTTTTTTTTGATAAAATAGATTTTATGTAAAAATAAATTCTAATAAAAATTGCTTAAATCTAAATTATAAAAAAAAAAATACTTCAATTAATATAAAAAATAAATTAAATAATTTAGCAAATTAAATGTAAAACAAATCATAAATAAATTTTAAGAATTTTAATATATTTATAAAAAAATGTTTATTTATTAATCATTAAATAATAGCCACGATAAAGCTATATTAAATAATTTAAAACTAATAATTCCTTAAAGGTAAAACCCTAAATCCTTCTATTAAATAGTCTAAAGGTAAAAAAATAACTTAATCTTGTATCTTTTCCCAAATCTTAATTTTATATATCGTTCTCTTCTTCATATTCTACTGTTTAAGTATATATTTATTAATTTTCTAATCCCAAAAATTAGATTATTAATATTTCCCTTTTTCTTAATAATAATCTTATTTTTAAATTCTTCTGGATAGAAATATATTTTTTAATACTTTCTCAATTTTATGGAATCAAATAAATGTATTGACCTAAAATTTCTTTTTAATAAAATGCCATTTTTTATTACTGAGGAAATGAATGATGTGTTTCTAAAGACAAAACTAAAGGATATTAATAAAAACTGAGAGTATATTCACTTACTGTTTTTATAAAATCTGCGATTATTAGTTTAGAACTTAATGTATATCCATGATATACTATAGGCTCATTATTATCTTCATCCTATATATTAGTATTTTTTAATACTTAAAAAATTTTATTTATTTAAAAAAAAAATACCTAGTAATCTATTTCTAAACATCTACATTTTTTTTAAAGCATTTATATATTTTTCTAAACTAGATTTTCCAGTTAAATAATTTTAATATAAATAAGTATTATGGGAAAGAAGTTCTTATAAAGTAATTTTTAAGAATATTATTCATATTTCTTTTTTTTTATAACAAAAAAACAAAATGAAAAGATTACTTAATAGATTTCTTAATAATATTAATTGTAAATGCAATTTTATTCAGAAAAAATAATATTAAAAAATTAATAAAAATCTATAATAGATTCTTATTCCATATTGATATCGACCTATTAATGTTTTTAAAATATTTAAATAATACTTCGATAGATTAGTATTTCTTTTATTTTTTATTCTTCTCTATTGAAATTTTAAAATTATATAAAATAAAATTTTTAAATCCATCTAATTGACAATACTATTAAAAAACTTAGAAAAGTTTATTTTTTATAAAAATAGTTCTCAAAAATTAATGTTTATCTTTAAATCTGTCTTTATAATCATCAAAAATTTATTATAAGTATTTTCTGCTAATATCAATATATTAATATTTTAACAAATTTTTATCTCTTAAAGATTTGATTATTTATTTCCATTATCATCATATTTTATCAATAATTTTTTTGGCTAGACTTTTATTTAATATTTCCTCTTTTTTGATATTTCAATATTCTATGTCTTTTTACTAAAATAATATAATCCTTATATAAACAATTGACAATATTCTTAAGATAAAAACTCTATATTAAATACATAATTATTTGCTTTTGTATGTAACATTTCCTTTTTTTATATTTTTATTTTATAGTTTTATTATTTCTGTTAGTTAAATACGAGATTTTGTAAAAGACTTCTTCTTTGAAAAAATATTATATTATTTTTAATCTTTTAGTGAATAGATAGTATCTTTAAAAACCTAGAAATTTTTTTTATATCACTATTATGATATTTATAAAATTTTATTTCATATATTAATTTATTTATAGCTTTATTTTGTTTAGAATTGTTAAATTTAAGTATTTGTAAATTTACATTTCTAAATCTATTATTTATGTTTTTCTTTTTATTTTTTTCTTTGAAAATAATTAAAATATAAAAATAAAAATAAATATATATGTATAAAAAGTAAATTTAACATATACCAATTAAGAAGATAAACAACATAATAATTTTAAAAATAATATATTTATTTAATTTAAAATAAATAAATAAAAAAAAAAATTTAAATTAAAAAAAAAAAAAAAAAAAAAAAACTAGACTAAGAAAAAAGTTTGAAAAAAAAGAGAAATAAAAAAAAATGCATAGATCAATTCCTGTCTAGAATAAAATATGTTTTTATAGAGATCACGTAAGAAATATATATTTACATGAATAGAAATTGAAATAAATGAAGCATGTAATCGATAATCAATAACCTTAATAACTAATGTTTCTTTAAAATAGAAAGAAAAAATAAGCTTTAATTGAATCAAGAAATGTTGAAATTTAAAGAGAAAACGATATTTTAATAAATAAACTAAAAAGAATTATGAATAGAAATGAAATCAATGGAAGTAAAAATATTTCGAAAAATCCGCATTATTCATCTATGTATTCACCTTTAAAATTAGAAAATAAGCCTAGTGCTAATAAAATTATAAGAAAAAAATATTTCGTGTAAATAGTAGCCGAAAATCAAGCTATCATGAAAAGAATTGTAAGCTAAAAATCTGATTATAATACCAAAATATGGTAATAATAAAGACTTGACAATGAGAGATATATTTCCAATATTTGTGAATATAAATATAAGAATATGAATCCTAATAAGACTTTATTTAAACTAGGAGTTATGGGAAATAATTAAAATAATAGCTAATATAATAGTTTAAGTGGGAAACATATGTTTTAAAAATTTACATTTTATTAATATAAATTGCTATATATAAAATTATTTATATTTAGAATTTTTTCTTATTTATTTTTTTGAAAAAAAAATAAAAAAAGTAAAAAAGAATTCTAATTAAAAGCTTGAACCAATATTTAAAAATAAAAAAGAAGAAATAATAATATATAAAAAAGCAAGAAGGATAGGATATCTATTTTATTTGGTTTAAATTAAAATAGTTGATAGGTATTTTATTTAAAAAAAAATAAAAAAAAAATTTAATAAATAAAAAAAGACAATTCGTTATTACTTTAAATAATTTATAAAACTAAGATTTTTATCAATTAGAAATGAATGAATAAGAAGGTAAATATAAATTATATAAATGAATAAATGAAAAATATATAAAAAAGGAATAGATTTTCTTAAAAAAGAATGCTAAAATTAACCAGAATAATTATTAAATAGAATATTTACAAACAACCAAAATAAATCTATACATTTAATTAAAACTTAATAGATAGATAATATAAAATAAAATTAGAAAATCTTCTTTAAACTATTTACATAATTTGATCCTTAAAAATAAAATTCATAAAAAAATATAAATACAAAATATTAATAATAACAATAATAACAATAATAACAATAATAACAATAATAATAATAATAATAATAATAATAATAATAATAATAATAATAATAATAAGTAATAAGTATAAAAAAATACAAAATAATCTGATAAATAAGATTAAAAAAAAAAAGAATCAGAAGAATAATAAAAATAAAATGATAATTCAGTTATTTCTTAAGATTAATATGAATAAAACTATGATTAAAACTTTGATGAAGATAATCAATCATAATATGAAAATTTAGACGAAAATTAAAGTAAATCATTATAATAATTAAATGATTCGCATTAAAAACATTAACAACAAGAACAAGAACAAGAACAAGAACCAGAACCAGAACCAGAATAATAATAATAAGATAATTTTTATCAAAAAAATAATCTAGAATAATAATATGATGAATATGAAGATGAAGAGCCGTAATTAAAGCAAAAAGATGAGACTTATAAAGAATATTAATAAGACTAATAGTAATAAAATTAAAATTTATGAAAATTATTTTAAAGTATTATATATATGTTTTTTTGGTTTTAAGTTTAATAATATTTTATAGTTTTTATTTTTATAATTTTTTTATTTTTTTGTTCTATTTTAAAAATAAATTAAAAACGATTAAAAAAGATTTTTTTTTTTATAAAAATGAAAAACAAAAATATATATTTAAAAGAAGAAAATATAAAAATTTGTTAACTTAATAAAAAAGACTTTTAAATAATTCAAAATGTTCTTGATTATTAGTTAAATCCTAAATTATTTAAAGAATAAAACATTAAATAAATATTGAATATTCTAACTGAGCAAATAAAAAATGAAGAATTCATCATAATCGTATCTTAATAACCAACCTATAATATAAAGTAAAAAAGAAAAATATATTATATTTAGTAATAAAAAATTTAGCCATGACTAAAATAATATTCTATTAATAAATTATGAAAACATAACTATTTTTTGTTATAAACCTTAATATATAGATTTTTCGATTCCTTAAAGTCTTGAAACATATGAAGAATAAATAATAAAAGAGTATTTTATTTTTTTATATCATATAAAACAAAAAACAAAAAGAGCAGAAAATAAAATATAATAAATAAACATTATTCAATATATAAATATTAAAGATAAGAAGCTTATTTAAATATATTTATCATCTTTCCTAATTAAAATAAGCTATTAAAAGATTAAAACATATAATAATTTTTAATAAAATTAGTAACGGAATTCAAGGATATATTAATGCTTACCTCTGGATAAACTTTTTGGCATGTTTTAATAAGCGAAAAAATAGAATTCAAGAAAAATAATTAACATAATTAACAATTTTTATAATTAGAAATGCAAATAGAAACAAATAAAAAATATTAAATAATTGCTTTTACATAAAAAGCTAAAAGGCCATCTGTATTTGGGTGATTAAAAATAAATATATTCCTAATATTTATTTATTATTATTTTTTTAAAAAAATAGTTCTTTATATATAAATTGGAGTAATATTATTTATTTATTATTAATGCTTTTTATATTTGCTTTAGTAGCAGGATGTGATAATTTAGAAATAAATAAATAATAATTTGTTTTAAATCAAGTTTATTTTTATAGAAAAATGTAAGAATAATTGCTATAAAATGAATATAATGAAGAAACTGATTATAATTTAAATGAAAATCCAAGATAATTTTCTGATTATCCATATTAAAGTTTGGAAAATATTTGTACTATTAAAGCTAACTTGATTATTACAATTCTGGTTATTTCTGTTGTTTATTTTTTAATATAAAAGTTTAAAAAGAAATGATTTTTTAAATATATTTTTTTATTTTTTTTCTGTGAATTTTTATTTACTAGTATAAATAATTATTTTATGAGATATATTTTATTATATAAAAAAAAAAATATTGAATATATAAATATATATCAAAAATATTTTTAAATTATAAATAATTTATTTTCTCATAATATCTTTTTAAATGTTTTTTATTATAGGAAAAGGTGATATACCACTTTTTGAAGCTAATTTAGATAGTATATATATTAAATATAAAAAACAATTATTAATTATTATGCATAAAAGAAAAAGTAAATTAAGATAATTAAATAAACATAACTCATTATTTTGCTTTACATTCATCTTTAGATATAGTAGAAGAGAAAATGCAAAATAGTTCAGAAATGTATAAATAATTTAGTTTTTTAATAAAACACTATTAAAAAATATTCCAAAATAACTAAAATAGGTTTTTAAAATGTATAGACAAATCATATGACATGGGTATATTTGCATTTATAACTGCTACAAGTATATATAAGCATTTAAATAATAAAACATATTAATTATTAAAATTTAAAAAACAGATATGAAATTTTTATTATTAACAAGTGAGAAAACAAAAGAAGAAAATATACTTAATTTTTTTGTAGAAATCTAAGAATTACTAAATAAAGTATTTTTTTTTATTTTATTATCCAATACATATTTATTTATTTTTTTTAAAAAAAAATTCATAAAGTAATTAATGAATCCTTTATATGTATTAAATACTTAAATAACATCATTAAATTTTGAAAATGCTGTTAAATAGAAGTCTTAAAAATTTTTATATTGAAATAAAAAATAATTAATTATAAATTTATGGAATAAAAATATAGTAATATATTTAAAAATATTTGTAAAAAAAAAATTGAGTCTATTTTTTTCTTTTTTTGATTTTTGATTTTTGTTTTGCTTTTTTTTTTTTGGTAAAAAAATCTCAACTAGTAATTAATTAATCAGCTAATTATTTGCAAATAACAATAATTTTAGCTTTATCAAGAAACGAATTTTATTTATAAAAAACATTAGCTAAGGCATGTATTTAAATTTTGGTTTTTAATTAATTTACAATGATAATATCAAGAATTTATCGTTAAACTTCTTTATAATCAAATCCATTATATTTCGGAATTATTGCATTTTAAAAAAGGTGATTCTATTTTTAATAAAATGAAGATTTTTAAATATAAAATTCATCAATCTTTCTTTATTATTCAATAAATGAATGCTTCTTTGGTCTAAAATCATTTCCTCCCCAATATATATTTATTCTAATTTAAGTTTTTTATTTTTTAATTAAGTTCTACATATATTACTATTATTTATCATACTTATATTATTTGTTTAATTTTCATGTTAAAATGAAAGCATTTTTTTCCTTTAAGTTTAATTTTATTAAATAATTTTTTATTATTTATGTAGATTTGTTCTACTTTTATTTAATTATAATGTTAATTCTTTAATCTTTTATTTAATATTTTTAATATTTCCTATATGATTTTATAATTATATGTCTTTATGAAAAGAAATTTTTTAATTTAAATATTATTTTCTATTATTTGATTTAGGAATTGAATTATTTATTATTTTTCTTACATCCTTTACTGATTTATATGTTTTTTAAATTATTAAATTATGCATTTTTTCAAAAATTAGCTTTTTGTTTGATTTTGAAATTTTGTTTATGTGAATGTGAGGTTACTTTATTTTCCCTAAAGACGATTAACAATTAATTAATTGCATTTAATGTTTTTTTTTTAGAGTTTTTAAAATTAATTTCCCACCAGAATTTTCTAAATTTGCGGAAAAATGATTTTAATTTATCATTTTTTATATTAAATTTTTGTATTGTAATATATATGATAAAGAATAAAATTTTAGTTTATTTATATAATTTTATTATATTATATTATATTAGTATTTTTTTATTTTTTTACATTTAAACTTAATTTTATATTTGTTTTTTTTATTATAAATATATAATTAGTATAAATAAACTGAAATTATAATATTTTATTTATAACTATATATAAATGATATTAAATTTTAAATTATTTTTTTAAAAAAAATATATATTATTTATGTGGGATGATAATTTTATTTATTATTTTTTAAAATTGATAATGTGAAAGTAATAATAAAATCATTAAAGTATTATATTTAATATATTTTCTATTCGTTATTAATAATTTTATACTATAAAATAAATATAATTTTATTATATAAAAAAAAAAAAATTATTTTAAAAAGTATTTATTAAAAATATAATATTTAAAATAAAAAAAATTAATTTTATATATAAAAAATAATATATATATGATCATTACATATTAAAAAATATTAATAAAATAGTTTATATTATAAATATATAAATATAATAAATAATTTTAATATTTTTATATATATATTTTTTTCTAATGAATAAATAAATATATTTATATTTTAATTTTTATATAGTTTTTTTATTTATATTTTTCTTTAATTTTAATTTTAATTTATATAAGCTATATAACATATATATTTAACAAAATATATATATTTAATAAAAAACTTCATATAAACTATTAAAGATATATTTTTCAAACTTTAATAATAAAGTTTATACTTAATTAATATATATAAAAAATAGTTTAATTTAGATTTTTGATTTTCTATTTTAATATTAAGTTTTAGTTATATATATATATAATTTAAAAATTATTATAAATGTAAAATAAAATAATAAGTAAGTTAAATAAAAAATAATTATTTTATATATAACACTAAAAAAAAAATATAAAACCAAATAAAAATAAAAATAAAAAAATATAGTACATTAAGTTTTTTTTTTTTTTTTTTTTTTTAAAAAAAAAAATACAATTAAAGGAAATAAAAAAAAGGTTTCAAAAAATAAAAAAAACATACAACGAAAATGGACAAAATTACATCAAATCATAATAATGGTTTTATGAATTCAATAAACATTTAATAAGTAAAAAAGCGTTATCAATCAGAAATTTAAAAAATGTTAGATTTATTAGAATATTTAATTATAAGAAAAAATATTATATATGCTTTTGAAATATTTATGGATTTTGTCAATTAAATGGATATCATTTCGTATTAAAAATTATTAGAACCTGCTATATATCCAGATTCAAAGATAATATAATAAAAAGAATTAAAAGAATTATATAAGATATCAACAAAATTTTCAGCTTATTCATTATAAAAAGATGAAATATTCGAAAAACATGAAGAAACGTTAAGAATATTTAAATTAATAGATAAAATTATACAAAGGGGATATAAAGAAAAATTAGAAGAGAAATTATTAATAAAATGGAAATGTGTACTTTTATGTAATATTGGTGTTTTTTATTTTAGATGTGAAGAATTTACACTTTCATTTAATTATTTTATTGAAAGTTTAGATATTATATTAGAAAGTGAAGAACTTTAAAATGATATTTTAGCCAGTCTAATATTAAAAAATTTAAGTGTATTATATTGTATAGGTAATTAAGTATAAAAAGGGGAATAAATATTAATCTAAGGCATAAAAAAAAGCGAAATAGGGATATTTGCGAAAATAAGAAACGAAAAAAACATAATTAATTTAAGAAAAAACACTTTATTTTTACAAAAACTACCTGTTTTGATATATTCATATGTTTTTTGTGATAAAATATAATAAAAGTAAAATGAAAATGAAAATGAAAATTTTTAAGAAGAAAAAAAGAAAAAAGAAGACATTTATAAAAACGCATTTTTAATTTCTAAAAATTTTTTTGGTGAAAATCATGAAATTACAAAATAAATAGAAATTTTAAAAAAAAACTTCAATTTTTCTTCTCCATAATACAATCTAAAAAAATAGATTTTTCCTTTCGATATATTTAATTCTTCTAAAATTAAAGATCTTTAAATGCTTTTGCTTTTAAAATACAATAATAATAATAATTTTTCTAAAAAACACTAATCGAGAAAAAACTCCTCAAATAATTTTATTATTAAAGATGATATATTTTTAAATAAAATTAAACATTAAAGAAATTGTAATTCCATTTATAGTAATACTTATAGAGAAAAAGATGAATATTATCAAAAATCTAATTAAAAATAAAATTAAAAAAATTAAAATAATCCTTATTAATTAGAAGAATCCAAAAATTTTAATATGACTGAAATAAAATAAACATTAAGCTAAATTTAATAAACTCTAAAAACACTTTAATTCAAAAATAATAATAGTAGCAATCAAAATGAAATTGAGTGTAATATTAGTAATATTACTTTACAAAATACTCTTGATTATGATATTTAACTAGGAAAAAAATCTAATAGAAATAGTATTTATAAAAATACTAATGTAACTAATTAATCTAATGGATCTATAAAACCTTCATAATTTAAAAGATCTGAAAGATAATTTTAAATGCAATAATAATAGTAATAAATATAATAAAAAGAAGAGGAAATAATTAATAATGAAAAACAAGAAATAAACGAAAAACTAGAATAGATTTAATAATAAATAGGAAACTTAATTCAAAACCAATCAAAAATATAAAGCTAATTGGGTTCATAATCTAACATTCCATAAAATCGAAATTAAAATAATAATAATAATAATAATAATACAAATATAAGTAATTTATAAATCAATAATAAGAATAATACTAATTCTTAATAAATAAAAAAGAATGAAAGTTAAAACAATTAAAAAAAAAAAAAATTCATTAAAGAAGATTAATAGAAGAAATTGAACCGAAATTCATCTATATTTTCATAAAATAATATATACTTTCCACCTAACTAAAACCTGAATTTAATTTTAATAGTAGAAAACCTTCTTAAAGACAAAAATTTATAAAAGTTTGAAATTGTAAAAAAAATCTTCTCAAATAAGGAAGTAAAAACTTTAAAAATAATTTTTTATCCAAAATATGAAAATAATAATAATATCATTAATATTTGTTTTAAATCAAAATAAAGTATAAATATAGATATAAATACATTTTTCGAATTAATTAAATATATTTAAATCTAAGACTCATTACCTACAACTACAAATATAAATTAAATTTCATCAATTCGTGAAATATTTAAATATTTCCTAATTCCTTATATCGGTGAATAAGATGGATAAATAAAAATATATCCAAGAGCATAAGGAATTCTCGAAGAAAATATAAACATTTTATTTTTAAACGAAAAATGTTAAATGAATATAATACATATAAATGGTACTTTTTTTCGTATTATAATATATGATTAAGAGACAAATTAAAAAAACGTTCGAATCGATTTGGAATATGATGAAGGTTCATTTAGTCATCTTTATGAAAGTGTATAAACAAATGATTTTTTATAAGAAATATCTAATGTGTGTATAGAAAGTGAAATTTCATCATAAGGTGCGGAGTTAGTACATAGAAAAATAGATAAAGAAATGCTTGAAAAAAGTAAAAAAAACACACCCTCATTTGCTCTATAAAGCATAAAAATAAAAACATAAAATACATTAATTGATAATTTGAAGAAATTAATAAATAAATATCAAAGCTTTATCATAAACACTTTTATTCTGCACAACTTTTAAGATTTTTTGAATTTAAAAGCCTTTTATAAAATACGTATATGGCAAGGACTTTTAAAAGGAGTAATAATAAGTTGCCAAGATGATGAAAAGTAAAAAATATTGAAACTTTTTTTATAAAATACATTCGATAGTTATGGATTTTAAGGTCTAAAAATATAAGAATAAGGCCAAGTTTATATAAAAGAAGAAGAAGTTTTTAATCTTTTTGGAGTTTCTTATTTTTAATTAGAAGAAGAAGATAAAAATATAATAAAAGCCTTAACTTCATATTTCTATACATTAAATACTACTGAAAAAAAATAAGATTCTTTAAATAAATAACCATCTAAAAATTAAAAAAACAATATTGTTAAAGTACCCATAGTTAATGGAGGACATTTCAGAATTTTAAGGAAAGTTCTTTCTTAAGAAAATCAAGATTATTTGTACCCTTTAAGTCTTGAATTAGTCGGGATTAAAGATATTTTCTTAGGAATCAAAGTCTTCTTATATAATACGATTAATGGTGTTGCTAAAGGAGCATTTTTAGTAGGAAATTATTTCTAATGGCTATTTAATAATGAAGTTTTGAGAAAAAAATAACATCATTTTTGTACTGATTAACTCCCTTTGTCAAATTATTTTATTACATAAATTTTCAAAAATATTGCTGTACCAATCATTTTATAAAAGGTTCATTTTGATGATAGTTAATCTATTATTAAAGTAAAATAATTTAAAGATAAATAATAAAGTATTTAAAGTATATTTGAGTTAGAAAACATTGTTAATTTGTAGAGTATTTAAGATTTTTTTGTAAAGATTAAGTGGGAAATTCGTGAATTTATTCTATTTTTCTTTCTTTTTTAAAAAATAAATAAATATATATTTATATATAAATATAATATATAATATTTGTATTTTTTCTTATTTTAAAATAAAAATTGTATTATTATTTTACAAACAAACATAAAAAAATATACAATTTTAAAAATGAATTTTTCAATAGAAGAAATAGAAAAATAAATAAGTTCTTATAAATTATAGTCAGATTAAGATAATGCCTAATAATTTTTTATTCAAGTATATATAAATCTATATATATGTAAATGCAACTAATAAAAAACAAAAGGATTACAGAAGAAATGATTATTATAGATTTATATTGTAAAACAATTAATTAATAATATCAAAATACTCAGATGAATTATGGTATCTTCCTTTATCTAATCTCTAAGATTTTATAAATAAAATTGACGAAATTTTGGAACCATATTAAGCAACTCATACATTTTTTTAATAGACAACAATCGAAAAAGCTGAAAAAGGTGATATTTAATCATTAAAGATTATATTGCATGATTTTTTTAACGATGAATTACGAAGGAGATAGCTTTTTGAATAATTAGGGATTCCTTAACCCTAAGAGAGAGAATGGCATGTATGAAAAAATATTTAATAAAATAAACAAATACATATATTAATATATAATATAATTTATATAAAATTATTTATCAAAATAATCACAACCTTATAAGAAATACTAAAATAAATAAGTTAGCTATAATAACTAACCATAAGCATGTTGTAGATGTTTATTTTAAAATATCATCTAATTTATCTTTTATTTATCCATTTAATTTTAATTTTTATCAGTAACTTAATTTATATTATCTAATATTTCATTATCTTCTCCGATCGCTTTATTATTGTTTTTCTATTTATCTAATATACTTTCTAATCCTTTGTTTAATTCATCTAACTTTTTCTCATCTTAAGCCGCTGTTTACACTCTTATCTCTTATAGTTCAAAATCTGTTTTTTAATTAAAATCATTCATTCTTGTATATTAATCATCTGATTTACCTTCAAAAAGCTATTATTTTATTATTATTATTTTTTTTTTTAATAATAATAATATACTTTATTCTCTCCAGAATATAGTTTTTTTTCCTATCTAGTTGCTTTAAATGCATTATCATAAGCATATTTATATTTAATTTGTAAATTTTATACTTAATTTTTTTTCTTTTCAGATTCTTGATAAGTTCTATTTATTTGGAAATTCAAAATATAGTTTTATTTTTTAAATTTACAATTTATATTATTTTGGATCTTATTAAAATAGAATTGATGCTTGGTTTAAAATTTCTAGTAAATTTTTAAAATCTTATAAAAGTTTTCTTAAATCATTATCAACCTATTTTTTTTTATTTTGTTTTTAGTTTTTATTTATTACTTTTGCAAGACTTTAGTTTTACTTTATTAAATTTTCTCTTTCCCTTATAGACATTTGTATTTTACTATCTATCTATTGTGTAATTTCTATGTCTTTCTCAAATTTTTATAAATCAGAATTTTAAATCATGTTTATTTTTATTTTATTCACTAAAAAAAAATATTTAATTATAATTTAATTTATTTTTATAAATAAAAAAGAAGAAATTAATCATTATCATTTATTTATAAAAAGAAAACTAAAAATATTTATAAATCAATAAAATAAAAATATAATAATATTAGTTGAATAATTTTGAATTATATATTTATTTACAAAATAAAACTTAAATTAATTAATATATTAATTATACAAAACTTTAATTAAAAGCAAAAAGTCTTTACTTTTTTTAATAAAATTAAATTTCCATTAAATAATTTTTTTAAAAAAACTAAGAATTTATATCATAATACTATAAAAAAGAAGGAAAATAATTAAAATTTATAAAGATAACGTCAAAATATTTATAATACCAAAATTAATTAAAATTTTAATTATATAAAATTAATTTAATGTTATAAAAAAACAGTATAAACTATTAAAAAAGGCTGTAAATATTTTGATACTCTCCACAATTTACAATCTATTAAAAATATTATTATATTTTAAATATAAATGCAAGAGATGAAAATTATTTGATATTACCTATTTTATATAAATCAGACTAAATGTATTAAGTGAAAATTTAGTTATAATAAAATAAAATCAAATTTATTTCTATCATTATTTAATTAATTATAAATAATTCATATAAATAATCTAAAAATTATTTAAAAAAATAAATGTTTTAAAACATGAAATAAAATATTTCAATAATTTTTAATAATTATATTTTATGATTTATGATTTATATTTATTATATTTTTTAGTTTTAATTATTTTTTAACTTATATTGTTTATAAATTATTACAAATACATTTTTATTTTATTAATCTAAAAATTAAATTGAATTAATATTATATTTTATTATTAATATATTATATTCTAATTTATAAATAATAATAATAAAAAGTATAATCTTGATAAATAAATTTTTTAATTTTTGATTAAAATATTATTTTTTTATATTAATAATTTTTTATGAATTAAGTTACTTTATTGCTGATTATTAAATAATCTTTATAATGAATATAAACATAAAATAATTTATTTGTTTAAACTAAAAATACATTTTTATTTAAGATTATATTTTAAAACTTTAATTTATAAATATTTTGAGTTAAAATAAAAAAATTAGATTAAATAATTTGGTAAATTTAAATTATTATAATATTTTTTTATTTTAAATCTAAACTTATCAATATCATCTGATTTCTTACAAATCATCTGTATAATATTTTTAAAAACCTTATTTTACTTTAGTTTTATAAAAAGAACCAGTCTCAACTCTTTATTTATATAAATATAAAATTTAAATAGATAAACCTATTCAAAAATATTATTTTAAATAATAAAGTATTTCAAGAAAAAAAGTAAGGCACCAGTTTATAACTTAAAAAAAATGTTAACTTACTTAAAATATAAATATAATATAATTTTTAGATAGAAAATAAAATATTTCTTCAAATAAAAAAAATATTTATATAGATAATATGAATAAATTTAATGTAATTATCTGTTTAAACTAAAAAAGTAATTAATAAAAAGACATTTTCAACTTATCATTTAACTCCCCTCATAGTTCTTTTAACTGCGTTTATAATATTTTAAACATTAGGTAAACTCATAGCTTCCAAATTAGGTGCATAAGGCATAGGGATATCTAGTCCAGTAATTCTTTCCAAAGGAGCATCTAAATAATTAAAAGCAGAAGATTCAAAAAGTAAACCAGCAATTTCACTACCGATTCCTGATTATGGCCATCCTTCTTCAACAGAAACAATTCTATGTGTTTTTTTTACAGAATCAACAATACTTTTTCTATCTAATGGTCTAAGTGTTCTTAAATTAATAACCTCAGCAGAAATACCATCTTTTTCTAAAATTTTAGCAGCATCTAAGCATAAGCCTACAGGCTTAGAATATGAGACAATAGTAACATCAGTTCCTTTTTAAAAACATAAATTATTATAAAAATAAAAAAAACCTTATCTCATAATTTTAGCTTTTCCAATAGGCAAAACAAAATCTTCACTTAAAACTTATTAAGAAACTTCAAAATTTTTTCCATACATGATTTCATTTTCTAAAAATACCACTGGATTAGGATCTCTTATTGCAGCCTTTTTTTTTTTTTAAAAAAAAATTAAATAAAAATAATCTTTTTTTACCTTTAATAATCCTTTACAATCTTCTGCATCGTATGGACTAATAACTATTAAACCAGGAATTTAAGAAAACCTTTAATTAGTAATATAAAAAATTATTAAAATGTAAATATATTTGCATTTTTATATCAATAAATACCAAGCACTAAAATCTTAAGAATGCTATGCTGCTACTGCTGATGCAGGCCCGTTTAATCCCCTGAAAACAATTTGTGTGCTTAAATCCCCATTACTCATGTATTTTAATTTCGCTGCCCCATTTATTATTTGATCAATAGCTTACATAGCAAAGTTCCATGTCATAAATTCAACTATTGGCTTTAATCCATGCATAGCAGCGCCTACACTAATTCCTGTAAATCCTTTATTTATTTATTTTAAAAATGTCAATTTGTTTAATATTTATTACCTATTTCAGATATTGGTGTATCCCATATTCTTTCTTTTCCAAATTTTTCAAATAATCCTTTAGTTACTTTATATGCCCCTTAATAGGTTCCTATTTCTTCACCTTTTTCGTTTTTAAATTTGATTATTTATTAATATTTTTTTTAATAATACCTATTATAAAACATTTTGAGTCTCTTTTTAATTCTTCTTCTAATGCTAAATTTAATGATTCTCTAATCGATATAGTTTTCATTGGTTATTTTCCATGAGTAAATTGTATTTTTGGATGATATGTATTTTGTATTTTAAATATTAATTGTTTATTCTAATTTATTTATAATAAAAATTAGTAATGTTTAATATTTATAGAAAATATATTTTAATAATATATCAATCATTTTTTTATTTTATTATACTTTTAAAAGCTATTTTGAACATAAAAATGCCTTCATTTTATATATTTATTTAACTTATTTTTTATAATAAATAATATATTTACTTTATATATTATATTTTGATATATTATTATTGTTTAAAACTATTTTTTTATTTATAAATTAATTTATATATATATTTTTAATTTATTAACAAAAAAATAAAGAATTTAAAAATATTA